>NC_051211.1:1607500-1667500 GCF_015220715.1 Pygocentrus nattereri | reverse complement strand
GGGCTCTGTAGTTTTATGCATTTTAATTGTTGGATTTTTTTAAACTGTTGTTCTATTTTTGATTTTTTTTTTTTACTTTTTACTTTTAATACTTTTACTTTTTAATTATCTCTGTTTTAATTAGCATACTTATCTTTGTACTGTAAAGCACTTTGAACTGCATTCAGTGAATGAAACGTGCTATTTAAATAAAAACTTATCATTATTACTATTATTAGTAGTAGTAGCATTAGTGTTTGTAGTAGCAGTAGCAGCTGTAGTAGTAGTGTTAGTGGTAGTAGCAGAAGAAGTGTTAGTAGTAGCAGTAGTAGTAGTGTTAGCGGTAGCAATAGTGGTAGCAGCAGTAGTGTTAGTAGTAGCAGTAGTAGTAGTAGTACTAGTAGCAGCAGTAGAATTGGTAGTAGCAGTATTACTAGTTGGATTAGTAGCAGTATTAGTAGAAGCAGTAGCTGTAGTAGTAGCAGTATCATTAGTAGTAGCAGTATAAGTAGCAGTGTTAGTAGTAGCAGTAGTAGTAGTGTTAGTAGTAATACTGTTAGTAGTAGTAGTAGTAATAGCAGTAGTAGTAATAGCAGTAGTAGTAGACGTAGTAGTAGTACTAGTAGCAGCAGTAGTAGTGGTAGTAGCAGTATTACTAGGTGTATTAGTAGCAGTATTAGTAGAAGCAGTAGCAGTAGTAGCAGTAGCAATAGTAGTAGTAGCAGCAGTGTTAGTAGTAGTAATAGTGTTAGCAGTAGTAGTAGTAGGAGCAGTAGTAGTAATAGCAGTAGTAGTAATAGTGTTAGTAGTAGTAGTAGTAGTAGTAGTAGCAGCAGTAGTAACAGTAGTAGTAGCAGCAGCAGTAGTAACAGTAGTAATAGCAGTGGTAGTAGTACTAGTAGTAGCAGAAGTAGTAGTAATAGCAGTAGTAGTATTAGTGGTAGTAGTAGTAGCAGAAGTAGTGTTAGTAGTAGTAGTAGTAGCAGTAGTATTAGTAGCAGCAGTAGTACTAGTGTTAGTAGTAGTAGGAGTAGTGTTAGTAGTAGTAGTGTTAGTAGCAGCAGTAGTAGTAGCAGTAGTTGTAGTAGTAGTAGTTGTAGTTTTAGCAGTAATAGTAGTTGTAGCAGTAGTTGTAGTAGTGTTAGTAGTAGTAGTAGTAACGGTAGTAGTAGCAGGGGTAGGAGTAGTAACAGTATTTATAGCAGTAGTAGTATTATTAGTTTGAGTAGTAGTAGTGGTGGCAGTGTTAGTAGTAGTTGTAGTAGTAGTTGTAGTAGTAGTAGTTTTAGCGGTTACATCCAAACAAAGAATGGAACGAACTGCCAGTTTTTATTAGACTGGCCTCTTCTTTGTCCACTTTTAAAACCAGCCTCAAAACCCACTTTTATTCCTTGGCCTTTCATGTAACATCATTTTTATTCCTGCATCTTATTTGTGTATGGTTTTAATTATATTTACTTTCTCACTGTTTATAGCTTATATTATTTTATTGGTATGGTTTTATTGGTTTACTGGTCTATATGTCTGTTTTATACCTGCAGTGTTCAGCACTTTGTTGCAGCCTCTGTTGTTTTTAAAGTGCTTTACAAATAAGTTTGATTTGAGTTGAGCAGTTGTAGCAGTAGTTGTGTTAATAGTAGTAGTAGTAGAAATGGTAGTAGTAGCAGTGGTAACAGTAGTAACAGTAGCTGTAGCAGTAGTAGTATTATTAGTAGGAGTAGTAGTAGTAGTGGACGTGTTAGTAGTAGTAGTTGTAGTTTTAGCAGTAATAGTAGTTGTAGCAGTAGTTGTAGTAGTGTTAGTAGTAGTAGTAGTAACAGTAGTAATAGCAGTGGTAGTAACAGTACTTAAGTGAAAAGTGATACTTTTTTGATCCCACAACTGGGGAAATTCCACCTCCGCATTTAACCCATCCATGAAGTGAAACGCCACATACACACTAGTGAACACACACACTAGGGGGCAGTGAGCACACTTGCCCGGAGCGGTGGGCAGCCCTATCCACGGCGCCCGGGGAGCAGTTGGGGGTTAGGTGTCTTGCTCAAGGACACCTCAGTCATGGACTGTCGGCCCTGGGGATCAAACCGGCAACCTTCCGGTCACGAGGCCAGATCCCTGACCTCCAGCCCACGACAGCCCCCAAAAAATAAAAAATAAAATTTGTCATCAGGGGAGAGCGCGAACACTGGTTTTAACTACTAGTTGTAGTAGCAGTAGTAGCAGTAGTAGCAGTAGTAGCAGTAGTATTAGTCATTGTAGTAGTAGTAGTAGTAGTAGCAGTAGTAGTAGTAGCAGTAGTAGTAGTAGCAGTAGTAGCAGTAGCAGTAGTAGTAGTAGCAGTAGTAGCAGTAGTAGCAGTAGTATTAGTCATTGTAGTAGTAGTAGTAGCAGTAGCAGTAGTAGTAGTAGCAGTAGTAGCAGTAGTAGTATTAGTCATTGTAGTAGTAGCAGTAGTAGCAGTAGCAGTAGTAGCAGTAGTAGCAGTAGCAGTAGTAGCAGTAGCAGTAGTAGTAGTAGCAGTAGTAGCAGTAGCAGCAGTAGCAGTAGTAGCAGTAGTAGCAGTAGTAGCAGTAGCAGTAGCAGTAGTAGCAGTAGCAGTAGTAGCAGTAGTAGCAGTAGCAGTAGTAGCAGTAGCAGTAGTAGTAGTAGCAGTAGCAGTAGTAGCAGTAGTAGCAGTAGTATTAGTCATTGTAGTAGTAGTAGTAGTAGCAGTAGCAGTAGTAGTAGTAGTAGCAGTAGCAGTAGTAGTATTAGTCATTGTAGCAGTAGCAGTAGTAGCAGTAGCAGTAGTAGTAGTAGCAGTAGCAGTAGTAGCAGTAGTAGCAGTAGTATTAGTCATTGTAGTAGTAGCAGTAGTAGCAGTAGTAGTAGTAGCAGTAGTAGTATTAGTCATTGTAGCAGTAGTAGTAGTAGCAGTAGTAGCAGTAGCAGTAGTAGTATTAGTCATTGTAGCAGTAGTAGTAGTAGCAGTAGTAGCAGTAGTAGCAGTAGTATTAGTCATTGTAGTAGTAGTAGTAGCAGTAGCAGTAGTAGCAGTAGCAGCAGTAGTATTAGTCATTGTAGTTGTAGCAGTAGTAGCAGTAGTAGCAGTAGTAGCAGTAGTAGTATTAGTCATTGTAGTAGTAGCAGTAGTAGCAGTAGTAGCAGTAGTATTAGTCATTGTAGTAGTAGTAGTAGCAGTAGCAGTAGTAGCAGTAGCAGCAGTAGTATTAGTCATTGTAGTTGTAGCAGTAGTAGCAGTAGTAGCAGTAGTAGCAGTAGTAGTATTAGTCATTGTAGTAGTAGCAGTAGTAGCAGTAGTAGCAGTAGCAGTAGTAGTATTAGTCATTGTAGCAGTAGTAGTAGTAGCAGTAGTAGCAGTAGTATTAGTCATTGTAGTAGTAGTAGTAGCAGTAGCAGTAGTAGTAGTAGCAGTAGTAGTATTAGTCATTGTAGTAGTAGCAGTAGTAGCAGTAGTAGCAGTAGCAGTAGTAGTATTAGTCATTGTAGCAGTAGTAGTAGTAGCAGTAGTAGCAGTAGTATTAGTCATTGTAGTAGTAGTAGTAGCAGTAGCAGTAGTAGTAGTAGCAGTAGTAGTATTAGTCATTGTAGTTGTAGCAGTAGTAGCAGTAGTAGCAGTAGTAGCAGTAGTAGTATTAGTCATTGTAGTAGTAGTAGTAGCAGTAGTAGCAGTAGTATTAGTCATTGTAGTAGTAGTAGCAGTAGTAGCAGTAGTAGTAGTAGCAGTAGTAGTATTAGTCATTGTAGCAGTAGTAGTAGTAGCAGTAGTAGCAGTAGCAGTAGTAGTATTAGTCATTGTAGTAGTAGCAGTAGTAGCAGTAGCAGTAGTAGTAGCAGTAGTAGTATTAGTCATTGTAGCAGTAGCAGTAGTAGCAGTAGTAGCAGTAGTATTAGTCATTGTAGTAGTAGTAGCAGTAGTAGTAGTAGTAGTAGCAGTAGTAGTATTAGTCATTGTAGCAGTAGTAGTAGTAGCAGTAGTAGCAGTAGCAGTAGTAGTAGTAGTAGTAGCAGTAGTAGTATTAGTCATTGTAGCAGTAGTAGTAGTAGCAGTAGTAGCAGTAGTAGTAGTAGTATTAGTCATTGTAGCAGTAGTAGTAGTAGCAGTAGTAGCAGTAGTAGCAGTAGTATTAGTCATTGTAGTAGTAGTAGTAGCAGTAGCAGTAGTAGCAGTAGCAGTAGTAGTATTAGTCATTGTAGTAGTAGCAGTAGTAGCAGTATTATACTTTATATTATGTAAGCATTTTCAAAAATGTTCTATATATAACTACACACAGCACATTCTTTATCAATCTATAGACCCATTTCAGCATGCAGAGAACCTCTTGAGCGTAAAGAAACTCATGGTTCTAAACAGAACCATTAACTTTACTATAGAACCCTTGAAGAGCCATATTTTTTGACAGTATGCCCCTCATTACTTACCAGCTCAGCCATCCGTCATACCAGCAGTTCATATCAGCGAGTTTATGGCCTGATCTTTATCAGAGAAAAGCCAGAACAGCGTCCGGCGAGGTTTCCGGTCAGTGGACTGTAATAATGCAGCTGGTGATCCGGTGAATCAGCCCAACCCTGGTTTCATTCTCACTCGCTGCTCTGAAATATAACAGCACGCGGTGATTGCATTGGCACATATTGGCTACCGCTGAGTCTAGAACAGCGTGGCGTAACCACAGCTATTATTAATTCAGCTTTATTTGCTCATTACTTCTATTATTACTTCTGCGAACATGACGCTTTTTATTGCAGCAGCTTTTTATTTAACATTAACTGTAGCAAAGTAAAAGGTGCATTAAAGAGAGGATGTGGAAAGTCACGCCTGTTTTTCTGAGCCAGTACAGTTACATTTACATGAATGCCTCAGCGAATCGTGACCCTGAGAGCTGGGCTTTCAGTTCAGCCCATTAAGGTCAAAACACCTCTATAATGATGCTTATTTCTGCTAGCACCTCTATGGGTGGTCTCATGGTGGGTTAGCACTGAGCTAATGCTAATGCACATGAGTCAGTCAATCAACCTTCATTTTGACTCAGAAGGGCATTGAGGCTGTAATAATAATCATAATAATAATAATAATAATAATGACATAAATAAATTAACAAATTTATTATTTATGCTTGTTTTTTTTTATTTGAGCTGTTTTGTAAATTAAATTAAACTAAAGAAAGGAAAAAGGACAGCTCAATTAGAAAACAGATATAAAATATCAATACAATATATAATGCAATAATAAAACACATTATAATGAAATAACAAAACAACATAGATAGTAAGAAATAAGAAAACAAACATTTTTGAAAAATCTATCTGTTATTCACTAGAAAGAGTAAAAGAACGAGCATCAGAAAAGCTGCCATAAAATCATGAAATAAATCAGCAGCAACAACAACAACAATAATAATAACAGTAATAAAAATAATAATGAATAAAAAGGAGGAAGGAAAAGTTCAGCTCCACTAAACCAGTTCCAGGCTGTCTGAAGGTGGTCAGAGACTAAGAGTTAAACCGCAGCTCATTGGTGCTCTGAGCTAAAATCAGATTTCCCAGGTCATTAGAAACTCCCAGTACCTGACAGCTGATCCAGTCACTACAGCAGGTCTGATAATCACGGTTATTTATAGAGATCATAGATGAGATATAAGCTGCAGCTCTGCTCTGCCTCAGGGGGGCGCTGTAGCAGATTGTTTCACCCAGTTGGTCCTTCATAGTCTAGAAACTGCAACTCAGATTCCTCTGAAAAACTTTTTAATGAGCTGCAGCAGATCTGAAAACCGGAAAACTCGCTCAGTTTCCCAAGAGTTTGGAGTGAAGAGCGACTGTTCCTCATTCCTCACACTGAAGACCGAAGAGGAGACGAGGAAGATCTCAGTTACCGTGAGGAAGAGCACAGAACCGCACTAGAACAGAGACTCTACGGAAGAGGAGACGAGGAAGATCTCAGTTACCGTGAGGAAGAGCACAGAACCGCACTAGAACAGAGACTCTACGGAAGAGGAGACGAGGAAGATCTCAGTTACTGTGAGGAAGAGCGCAGAACCGCACTAGAACAGAGACTCTACAGAAGAGGAGACGAGGAAGATCTCAGTTACTGTGAGGAAGAGCGCAGAACCGCACTAGAACAGAGACTCTACAGAAGAGGAGACGAGGAAGATCTCAGTTACCGTGAGGAAGAGCACAGAACCGCACTAGAACAGAGACTCTACAGAAGAGGAGACGAGGAAGATCTCAGTTACTGTGAGGAAGAGAGCAGAACCACACTAGAACAGAGACTCTACGGAAGAGGAGACGAGGAAGATCTCAGTTACTGTGAGGAAGAGCGCAGAACCGCACTAGAACAGAGACTCTACAGAAGAGGAGACGAGGAAGATCTCAGTTACTGTGAGAAAGAGCGCAGAACCGCACTAGAACAGAGACTCTACAGAAGAGGAGACGAGGAAGATCTCAGTTACTGTGAGGAAGAGCACAGAACCGCACTAGAACAGAGACTCTACGGAAGAGGAGACGAGGAAGATCTCAGTTACCGTGAGGAAGAGCACAGAACCGCACTAGAACAGAGACTCTACAGAAGAGGAGACGAGGAAGATCTCAGTTACTGTGAGGAAGAGCGCAGAACCGCACTAGAACAGAGACTCTACAGAAGAGGAGATGAGGAAGATCTCAGTTACTGTGAGGAAGAGCGCAGAACCGCACTAGAACAGAGACTCTACAGAAGAGGAGACGAGGAAGATCTCAGTTACTGTGAGGAAGAGCGCAGAACCGCACTAGAACAGAGACTCTACAGAAGAGGAGACGAGGAAGATCTCAGTTACTGTGAGGAAGAGCGCAGAACCGCACTAGAACAGAGACTCTACAGAAGAGGAGACGAGGAAGATCTCAGTTACTGTGAGGAAGAGCGCAGAACCGCACTAGAACAGAGACTCTACAGAAGAGGAGACGAGGAAGATCTCAGTTACCGTGAGGAAGAGCGCAGAACCGCACTAGAACAGAGATTTTACAGAAGAGGAGACGAGGAAGATCTCAGTTACTGTGAGGAAGAGCGCAGAACCGCACTAGAACAGAGACTCTACAGAAGAGGAGACGAGGAAGATCTCAGTTACTGTGAGGAAGAGCGCAGAACCGCACTAGAACAGAGACTCTACAGAAGAGGAGACGAGGAAGATCTCAGTTACTGTGAGGAAGAGCGCAGAACCACACTAGAACAGAGACTCTACAGAAGAGGAGACGAGGAAGATCTCAGTTACTGTGAGGAAGAGCGCAGAACCGCACTAGAACAGAGACTCTACAGAAGAGGAGACGAGGAAGATCTCAGTTACTGTGAGGAAGAGCGCAGAATCAAATCAAATCAAATCAAATTTATTTATATAGCGCTTTTTACAACTGATGTTGTCACAAAGCAGCTTTACAAAAATGGGAATCACAGCACAGAGAATCAGACAAAACACTGAACATAATATACAGAATATACAGAACCCCCGTGAGCGCTGAGGCAAGGAAAAACTCCCTCAGAGCTGGAGGAGGAAGAAACCTCGGGAGGACCAAGACTCACATCTAAAGGGGGGACCATCCTACCACTGGTCAGACAACTTATAAGTTAAACATTGAAAAGTCAATTTTACATCCACGCAGTTCTAATATATTCAGGTGTGTATAATCAACAGTGGAAACAATTAGAGTTCATATAGATTTGGATGTGATCTGTAGTGGAGAAGCTGCGTTCCAGAAACTTCCATCAGTCTGGTCAATCAGGGGGACAGGGGGACTTGAGGGTGGGACATCCATCAGTATTGGGCCGGACCGGTGGACAGTCAGTAACTCGGAGGAAGGAAAGATTTAGGAATTAGTTTAGACTGTATTTATGAAGAACAGAAAATGTAAAAAATTATCAGAGTGTGACTAATGACTCCGGCAGGTCTGAATATGACAGCCTAACTAAAGGGAGAGAGCCAGAAGGTAACATAGACACGGAGGCTCCCTGAGACACTGGCATTCACCCACTCCACCGTCCACAAACCTGAGTGACTGCATGTAGTGAGTGACAGCAGCACCAGCATCTCAGTTTACCCACAATTCACTATGTCCATGAACCCCTGGATCTGCAGCCTTATCTAAAGGGAATTAACATTAACTACCAAAAGCTAAACTAAACAAGTAAGTTTTTAGTCTAGACTTAAAGATTGAGACTGTGTCTGAGTCCCGAACATTATCGGGGAGATTATTCCAGAGTTGGGGCGCTTTATAAGAGAAAGCTCTTCCTCCTGCAGAGCTTCTCTGAATTTTGGGAACTACTAGGAAGCCAGCACCCTGTGATCTAAGTAATCGTGGTGGTTCATAATAGGAGATAAGGTCTCTCAGATACTCAGGAGCGAGCCCATGTAGGGCTTTATACGTTAACAGGAGAATTTTATAGTCTATGCGGAATTTGACTGGAAGCCAGTGAAGAGCTGATAGGACTGGACTAATATGGTCAAATTTTCTAGTTTTAGTAAGGACCCTGGCTGCAGCATTTTGAACTAGCTGAAGTTTATTTAAGTTACTGCTAGAACATCCTGACAGTAGCGCATTACAGTAGTCTAGCCTTGACGTAATGAAGGCATGTACTAATTTTTCTGCGTCATGTAAGGATAAAGCATTTCTTAGCTTGGCGATGTTACGGAGATGTAGAAAAGCTGTTTTAGTAACATTAGATATGTGTTTATCAAATGCTAGATCTGAATCTATGATAACGCCAAGATTTTTAGCTGTTGAACCAGGTGTGACTGAGAAGTCGGCCAGATTCAACATTAGGTGTGATAATTTATTTCTAGCAGCTTTAGGGCCTAATAGAAGAACTTCTGTTTTATCACTATTTAATAGAAGAAAGTTGTGTGACATCCATGATTTCACATCTTTTACGCAATCCTCCATTTTCTTTATTCTCTGTTTGTCATCAGGTTTGGCTGATATGAAGAGCTGCGTGTCGTCTGCATAACAATGAAAATTAACATTATGTTTTCTAATAACTTTGCCCAGGGGGAGCATGTATAACGTAAATAATAACGGTCCTAAGATAGAGCCTTGTGGAACTCCATATCTAACCTTTGTATAATTGGAGGGTATATTATTTACCCTCACAAACTGAAAACGATCGGTCAAGTATGATTTGAACCACGATAAGGCAGTTCCAGTTATACCGACCATTTTCTCTAATCTTTCTAGGAGGATATTATGATCTATTGTATCAAAAGCTGCGCTCAGATCAAGAAGTACCAGTAAAGAAACGCAGCCTTGGTCAGCGGCAAGAAGCAGATCATTTGTTATCTTAACTAGAGCTGTCTCAGTGCTATGATGAGGCCTAAATCCAGATTGGAATTTTTCATAGATCTGGTTTCTTTGCAGATAAGAGCCAAGTTGTTGGGCCACGGCCTTTTCTAAAATCTTAGAAATAAATGGTAAATTTGAAATAGGTCTATAGTTAGATAGTACACTAGGATCAAGATTTGGTTTCTTGATCAAAGGTTTAATTACTGCTAGTTTAAAGGCTTTGGGAACATACCCCAGGTTTAATGATGAGTTTACTATTGTTAATAGTGGTTTAATTATGTCTGGTAATACCTGTTTTAATAGTTTTGTGGGAACTGCATCAAGTGTACAGGTTGTGCAGTTTGATGAGGAGATAATTTTCTCCAGTTCTAAATGATGTAGTGGGTTAAAAACTTCCAACCTGACTTCGGTAGCTGGATTTTGTTCTATATCAGCCACACCAGATGACAGACAAGATGTGCTATTTATCTGTTGAACTTTGTCCCGAATATTTTCGATTTTATTATCAAAATAGTCCATAAAAGCATTGCTAGTGTGGATTGCTGGAATCTGAGGATCAGTACCTGCCTGATTTTTAGTCAGTTTAGAAATAACACTAAAGAGAACTCTAGGGTTGTTTTTATTAATCTCGATCTGAGAGGCCAGATACTCTGAGCGGGCTTTATTAATTTCTCTTCTATATTCAACAATACTGTCTTTCCAAGCAGAGTGGAATACTTCCAGTTTGGTTGATCGCCATTTTCGCTCAAAATTTCGTACTAATTGCTTTAAAGTACGAGTTTGGTCGTTATACCACAGCGCAAGTTTTTTCTGTCTCTCTTTTTTGTGTTTAAGTGGTGCTACACCATCTAAAGTAGACCGGAAGGTATTTTCTAAACAATCAGTTAGTTTGTCTAGTTCTGCTGGGTTACCTGGAGAGTACACTATGGTTGATAAATCAGGAAGGTTATCAGTAAATTGTTGAGCGGTAAAGGGCGTTATTGAACGTTTCATAGAGTAGCTGGGGGATGTACGTATATTATGACTAAGATGAAGTTTAAAAGAAATAAGATAATGATCTGAGATTACTGAGGTTTGAGAAAGAATATCTAGGTTATCTATGCTAACACCCAGGGTCAAAACCAGATCCAGAGTATGATTACAGTAATGCGTAGGTCCTGTTACATTTTGAGCAATACCAACTGAGTCTAGAATTGATGCAAAAGCCTTTTTTAATGAGTCATCAACTTTTTCAAAATGAATGTTGAAGTCTCCTACTATAATTACTTTATCACTACAAACTGCTAAATCTGCAGCGAAATCACTAAATTCTTTTAAAAATTCTACATAGGGTCCTGGTGGTCTGTAAATATTAATTAAAGAAAATGCATTCTGTTTTGTAATTGGATTAATTATATTGATGTAAAGAAGCTCAAAAGAAGTGAAATTATCATAGTGTTTCTGATTGACAGCTAGGGAATTTCTAAAAATTATGCAGACCCCGCCTCCTCTACCGGACGATCTGGGGTTGTGTATATAATTATAGCCTGCAGGGGTGGCTTCGTTTAATGCTAAATATTCATCGGGTCTAATCCAGGTTTCAGTGAGGCACAACACATCAAATTTCTGATCAGTTATGATTTCATTCACTATTACTGCTTTTGAATTTAGAGATCTTATGTTAAGTAAACCAATCTTTAGTTTTGAAGTGCTAGTGCTACAGTCTGGATATGATTGTTTAATATACGTTAGGTTATTTAGATTTACTGTTTGAGTTTTTTGACATTTATGTTTGACTCGGGGGACAGACACAGTCTGAATACATTGGTATCTAGGTAACGTCTCTTTGCAGCTCACAGACGGTCGGTTAAGCCTCTCTGTCTGCGGCCTGGTCCCGGCTCCGGTTTGTCAGCAGCTTCTAAGGCTACTGCTACTCTGCCGACTAACTAAGAGACTATGTGCTATGCTGCACGAAAGTAAGGCAGCACCATCCCGCGTGGGGTGGACACCATCCCTACCTAAAAGACCAGGCTTGCCCTCAAACATTAGCCAGTTGTCTATAAAGCCCACATGATTGTCCGTACACCACTTGGACATCCAGCGGTTCAGCGAAGAAAGCCTGCTGTAAGCTTCATCGCCACGCCTCATTGGGATGGGGCCAGAACAGATTACCTCTTCGGACAGCGTCTGGGCCTGTTTAACCACCTCTTTAATATTAGCCTTAGTTACTTCAGACTGCCGCAGACGAATATCATTGGCCCCTACATGAATAACTACCCTCGAATATCTCCTATTTGCTAACAGCCTAAGGTTGCCACTAATGTCCGGTGCTCTGGCTCCCGGTAAGCAGATAACTCTAGCCGCTGGTGCCCCTAAAGGAGTAGCTAATTTCACGTGCCGGACGATAGAATCTCCTATCACCAGAGTACCTTTAACAGGCTCCTCAGCGGGTGCTTCACTGAGCGGGGCAAACCTGTTTGACACGTGAACTGGGGGAGCATGGTGTACAGGTGGGCTGGCTGTGGCCTTTGCAGTAGCATTAGCCTTAGCCTTTCGACTATGCCGCCGAGACGTTACCCATTCGCCCTGCTGTGGGGGCTCTAAGGCCGGAGTCGAGGGGGTACTAGCTCTCCCTGGTGTACCCGGGGCTGCTAACAGTGACCCTTGCTGTCTATCCCTTATTAAACCCCGGATACGCAGCTCTAACTTGTCCACCTTCTCTACCAGGCAGTTAACTAGCTTGCACTTTGAACAAACACCACTATCATTATGACTATCGGTGGAGAAGGGGTCTAAACTAAACATGCCACACTCTGAACAAGAGAAAAACCCAGCAGTAGCCATGACAAAAAAGCACTCACCTTGTTTCAGTTGAAATTAGAAACTAACACAAACCAAACAGCAGCAGCAAACAGCTAATCCAGCAAACCTGTGGAAGAAGTCTGTAAAAGTGAGCTAAGAGTGGATTAATAGGTGGGTAGAGCAAAGTGGAGGCAGGCTAAAGGTGGATTAGTAAGTATGAAGGGTGAAAGAGGAAGAAAACAGGGGTAAATGTAGAAATTGAAGTAAATTAAAGAGAGCTAGCAATCAGCACACCACCAGCAACAGCAGCAAGACAGTAGCAGAGAGCAGACCAGAGTAGCAGAGAGCAGAACCGCATTAGAACAGAGACTCTACAGAAGAGGAGACAAGGAAGATCTCAGTTACTGTGAGGAAGAGCGCAGAACCGCACTAGAACAGAGACTCTACAGAAGAGGAGACGAGGAAGATCTCAGTTACTGTGAGGAAGAGCGCAGAACCACCTTAGAACAGGGACTCTACAGAAGAGGAGATGAGGAAGATCTCAGTTACCGTGAGGAAGAGCGCAGAACCGCATTAGAACAGAGACTCTACAGAAGAGGAGACGAGGAAGATCTCAGTTACTGTGAGGAAGAGCGCAGAACCACCTTAGAACAGGGACTCTACAGAAGAGGAGACGAGGAAGATCTCAGTTACTGTGAGGAAGAGCACAGAACCGCACTAGAACAGAGACTCTACAGAAGAGGAGACGAGGAAGATCTCAGTTACTGTGAGGAAGAGCGCAGAACTGCACTAGAACAGAGACTCTACAGAAGAGGAGACGAGGAAGATCTCAGTTACTGTGAGGAAGAGCGCAGAACCGCACTAGAACAGAGGCTCTACAGAAGAGGAGACGAGGAATATCTCAGTTACTGTGAGGAAGAGTGTAGAACCGCACTAGAACAGAGGCTCTACAGAAGAGGAGACGAGGAAGATCTCAGTTACTGTGAGGAAGAGCGCAGAACCGCACTAGAACAGAGACTCTACAGAAGAGGAGACGAGGAAGATCTCAGTTACTGTGAGGAAGAGCGCAGAACCGCACTAGAACAGAGATTTTACAGAAGAGGAGACGAGGAAGATCTCAGTTACTGTGAGGAAGAGCGCAGAACCGCACTAGAACAGAGACTCTACAGAAGAGGAGACGAGGAAGATCTCAGTTACTGTGAGGAAGAGCGCAGAACCGCACTAGAACAGAGACTCTACAGAAGAGGAGACGAGGAAGATCTCAGTTACTGTGAGGAAGAGCGCAGAACCGCACTAGAACAGAGACTCTACAGAAGAGGAGACGAGGAAGATCTCAGTTACTGTGAGGAAGAGCACAGAACCGCACTAGAACAGAGACTCTACAGAAGAGGAGACGAGGAAGATCTCAGTAACTGTGAGGAAGAGCGCAGAACCGCACTGGAACAGAGACTCTACAGAAGAGGAGACGAGGAAGATCTCAGTTACTGTGAGGAAGAGCGCAGAACCGCACTAGAACAGAGACTCTACAGAAGAGGAGACGAGGAAGATCTCAGTTACTGTGAGAAAGAGCGCAGAACCGCACTAGAACAGAGACTCTACGGAAGAGGAGACGAGGAAGATCTCAGTTACCGTGAGGAAGAGCACAGAACCGCACTAGAACAGAGACTCTACGGAAGAGGAGACGAGGAAGATCTCAGTTACCGTGAGGAAGAGCGCAGAACCGCACTAGAACAGAGACTCTACAGAAGAGGAGACGAGGAAGATCTCAGTTACTGTGAGGAAGAGCGCAGAACCGCACTAGAACAGAGACTCTACAGAAGAGGAGACGAGGAAGATCTCAGTTACTGTGAGGAAGAGCGCAGAACCGCACTAGAACAGAGATTTTACAGAAGAGGAGACGAGGAAGATCTCAGTTACTGTGAGGAAGAGCGCAGAACCGCACTAGAACAGAGATTTTACAGAAGAGGAGACGAGGAAGATCTCAGTTACTGTGAGGAAGAGCGCAGAACCGCACTAGAACAGAGACTCTACAGAAGAGGAGACGAGGAAGATCTCAGTTACTGTGAGGAAGAGCGCAGAACCGCACTAGAACAGAGACTCTACAGAAGAGGAGACGAGGAAGATCTCAGTTACTGTGAGGAAGAGCGCAGAACCGCATTAGAACAGAGACTCTACAGAAGAGGAGACAAGGAAGATCTCAGTTACTGTGAGGAAGAGCGCAGAACCGCACTAGAACAGAGACTCTACAGAAGAGGAGACGAGGAAGATCTCAGTTACTGTGAGGAAGAGCGCAGAACCACCTTAGAACAGGGACTCTACAGAAGAGGAGATGAGGAAGATCTCAGTTACCGTGAGGAAGAGCGCAGAACCGCATTAGAACAGAGACTCTACAGAAGAGGAGACGAGGAAGATCTCAGTTACTGTGAGGAAGAGCGCAGAACCACCTTAGAACAGGGACTCTACAGAAGAGGAGACGAGGAAGATCTCAGTTACTGTGAGGAAGAGCACAGAACCGCACTAGAACAGAGACTCTACAGAAGAGGAGACGAGGAAGATCTCAGTTACTGTGAGGAAGAGCGCAGAACTGCACTAGAACAGAGACTCTACAGAAGAGGAGACGAGGAAGATCTCAGTTACTGTGAGGAAGAGCGCAGAACCGCACTAGAACAGAGGCTCTACAGAAGAGGAGACGAGGAATATCTCAGTTACTGTGAGGAAGAGTGTAGAACCGCACTAGAACAGAGGCTCTACAGAAGAGGAGACGAGGAAGATCTCAGTTACTGTGAGGAAGAGCGCAGAACCGCACTAGAACAGAGACTCTACAGAAGAGGAGACGAGGAAGATCTCAGTTACTGTGAGGAAGAGCGCAGAACCGCACTAGAACAGAGATTTTACAGAAGAGGAGACGAGGAAGATCTCAGTTACTGTGAGGAAGAGCGCAGAACCGCACTAGAACAGAGACTCTACAGAAGAGGAGACGAGGAAGATCTCAGTTACTGTGAGGAAGAGCGCAGAACCGCACTAGAACAGAGACTCTACAGAAGAGGAGACGAGGAAGATCTCAGTTACTGTGAGGAAGAGCGCAGAACCGCACTAGAACAGAGACTCTACAGAAGAGGAGACGAGGAAGATCTCAGTTACTGTGAGGAAGAGCACAGAACCGCACTAGAACAGAGACTCTACAGAAGAGGAGACGAAGAAGATCTCAGTTACTGTGAGGAAGAGCGCAGAACCGCACTGGAACAGAGACTCTACAGAAGAGGAGACGAGGAAGATCTCAGTTACTGTGAGGAAGAGCGCAGAACCGCACTAGAACAGAGACTCTACAGAAGAGGAGACGAGGAAGATCTCAGTTACTGTGAGGAAGAGCGCAGAACCGCACTAGAACAGAGACTCTACAGAAGAGGAGACGAGGAAGATTTCAGTTACTGTGAGAAAGAGCGCAGAACCGCACTAGAACAGAGACTCTACGGAAGAGGAGACGAGGAAGATCTCAGTTACCGTGAGGAAGAGCACAGAACCGCACTAGAACAGAGACTCTACGGAAGAGGAGACGAGGAAGATCTCAGTTACTGTGAGGAAGAGCGCAGAACCGCACTAGAACAGAGACTCTACAGAAGAGGAGACGAGGAAGATCTCAGTTACTGTGAGGAAGAGCGCAGAACCGCACTAGAACAGAGACTCTACAGAAGAGGAGACGAGGAAGATCTCAGTTACTGTGAGGAAGAGCGCAGAACCGCACTAGAACAGAGATTTTACAGAAGAGGAGACGAGGAAGATCTCAGTTACTGTGAGGAAGAGCGCAGAACCGCACTAGAACAGAGACTCTACAGAAGAGGAGACGAGGAAGATCTCAGTTACTGTGAGGAAGAGCGCAGAACCGCACTAGAACAGAGATTTTACAGAAGAGGAGACGAGGAAGATCTCAGTTACTGTGAGGAAGAGCGCAGAACCGCACTAGAACAGAGACTCTACAGAAGGGGAGACGAGGAAGATCTCAGTTACTGTGAGGAAGAGCGCAGAACCGCACTAGAACAGAGACTCTACAGGGGAACAGCTAATAAAAGAAACATTTCACAGCCACTGAATCATCAGCGCCGCTATGGAGAGAGAGAGTTAGAGAGCCAGACAACACCAGAGTAGCCGGCCAACATTGGACCCCTAAATGCCAGGGGGTGTTTCACACACGGGTGGAAACCATCCCAGCACAGCACCTTTCTAATGTAGACTCTCGCCAGCGTGTCTGGACGGCCCTGGACCAGCCTCTGCCTGTTTATGACTGAAAAAAGCAGGGAGTGCATGACTGCGGTGACTGCGGTGACTGCGGTGACTGCGGTGACTCCTACTGACGCCACAAACTAATTAGTACTTCACAGCAGAGAACAATGGAGCAGCTCGCTCTTTGTGTGGGAGCATGCAGCATCTTCTATCATGAGCAAACCGGATCAGGTGATGCATTGTTAAGTCAGGGCCGAGATAAAAATGGCTTAGGAGAGCCGTTTAATTTCAATGCCAATTACACGAAAGATGCAAATGCCTTCTGATACGGAATCTATTTAGCTCATTTCCTCGGGAATCAGCCGGGAGACACATGCATTGTGCAGGTCTTTAAAGTGTTTTCAATTAGTTCACATTAAAAAGTTTTGGGTAATATATTAGAGCCCTGAAACAACAAAAACAAAAGAGGTAGTTAATCATGTGATCAGCTCATGAGCCGTATAAATGAAGGAGAAGCAGACTAAGCAATGCAATTTCCTCCTGTGCCTCTTCCGTCAACATTACGCAGGAGTCATGAGCCCAGGAGGAGCCCAGGAGGCGTGGGCTGGAGGTCAGGGAAGCAGCCCTGTGGCCAGAAGGTCGACGGTTCAGTCCCCAGAGTCGACAGTCCGTGACTGAGGTGTCCTTGAGCAAGACACCTAACCCCCAACTGCTCCCCGGGCACCGTGGATAGGGCTGCCCACCGCTGCGGGCAAGTGTGCTCACTGCCCCCTAGTGTGTGTGCTCACTAGTGTGTATGTGGTGTTTCACTGCATGGATGGGTTAAATGCAGATGTGGAATTTCTCCGTTGTGGGACTAATAAGGGTCACTTAATATTTTGTATATTTTACAAAACTGGATTTTCATCTTCATAGGTGAGCAAGCAAGCTAGTGTTTTTAATTAGTTTGAATGTTTATTGTGTCTGCAGCTGCGGCCGTCTTTGTGGAGAGGTGTGAATAGTTTTTCACAGCAGGGGGTTCCCATCCTCCCCTTTCACCCTCATCGCTCACTACTCCCTCAGCATTTCACACCCGACAGAGTCCCGGTTGATCTGATAACTGAGTTGTTTGGAGCAAATATTTTATTTGTTTATTTGTTATTAACTCAAAACACCAGGTCAATTTCCATTCACTGGCTGGGGGTGGGGGGGTGTGGAAGAGGAGGGGGGGCCGCAAAAATAGGCTATGGCATGCTGGGACCCTTGGCTATCTCTATGTTAGGGCCCAACCACACCCCTTTCAGCCCACCTACACATCTGTCATGAAAGATAAATGCTTATATATTTGCCAGTAGCCAGATTTCCAACCAGCTGTCGAATTAAATTCGAGCCAATAACGGGTGAAAAGGAATTATGCAAATCAGCCAGGATGCTCATCAGCTCTGTACAAGACAATAAAACAGAACACAGTGACTAATGTAACGGAAAAGTCCATTAGTCAGCTTTCTTTAATGAGGTAAAGACGCATTTTAATCTCTTTGTCTTGAATACACTTTTGTGTGCTTTAATATTCTATATTTGACTTTTCCATGAACTCTTCTTAATTATAGGTCTAACAATATGCATGAAAGTACATAGAGCTGAAACCTAGCTATTGACATGCATGAAAATAATTGAATTAAAGAGGACCTATTTTGTTCATTTTCAGTTCATAATTATATTTTTATACAAATTTAGAGCTTCAATGTTCCAAAACCACGTTCTTCTCCTCAGACCGTTCATCTCTATTCACCCTCTGTCTGAAACGCTCTGTTAGAGCTCCTGCGCCTTTAAGCCCCGCCTCCTGATCACCCCAGTGCGCTCTGATTGGTCAGCTTGCCCACTCTGTTCTGATCAGTCAGTCTCTAGAGCGGCTCCACCCCTCCAGGTTCCGCCCCTGTCCTGCAGTCTGCAGACAGACGCTTCTCTCCTGAGCAGCTGGAACTCTGTTGTGGCTGGTTCTCCGGCGGTGTCGGTTCTGCTGTATCAGTTTGATCCAGAGTGGATCCTGAAAGTCCGGTCAGCATCTCTCCACACGCTACAGCACTGACCACACTCTTCCTCCTCCAGTAGCCGCTGTGCGCTGTGTGAGGGGGCGGAGCAGTAAGGACTGTGTTACGAGATGATGTCATCCTGTAACAAAGGAAAAGGGCTGGAATTCCAGCAAGGCGCTTCAGACAGCTGAGAAAAGTGGGTTCTGCGGGAGAGAGGTTCTCCCTCTGGAGGGAACGCTGAGCTTTGGGACGTTTATGTTCACACAAAGCTACAACACACTAAAAGAAATGGGAAAAATGGTAATAAGTCCCCTGTAATAGTCACAACTTTGTTTTTCGAGAGCACTAATTTTGGTCAAATCAAATAAAAACAGGCTAAAATTGGCTGCTAGCTATGTCAGTGGTTGCAAGCAAATCAGCATTTACAGCATTTAGCAGATGATCTTATCAAGTACGACTTAAAAAGTGTTTTGTTGTCCACTCAGAGAAAGTATCTGTGTTAGTTACAAATCGGTTAGAGAGAAAGCTCGTCCTGAGTTTAGGTATTGCTAGTAACAAAGGCCTGTGTTGATACCTAGAGAAAAGAAACAGAATTAAACACGGTGCAGTACCTGTCATGATTTATATATTGGTCATGTCATGTCAAATGTGATTCTCTTGAAGGTCTTCTAAAATACATGCTCCGTTGAAGCCATATGCTCTTCTGGTCATGACTACATTTGTCACTGTATTCTTGTGTCCATTCAGAACAGTTGACTCAGTAACTCATTCACTATTCACTCTATAGCATTTGCTGCATAAATACTTTTCAGACACTTCATCCAGAAGCACCGCTTCATGAAAAAGCTACCAATATATAAATCTGTCACACAAACAGATCAATCATGTGCCCTATGACCTGTTATACGTTTTACTAAGATGTTTGCACAACAAGCTGAAATAAACAATTAACTCTGAATCAAGTACAAGATTTGTCAACAAACCATTTGAACGGTTCACCTTCCACTGGTTTCCTCACGAGCTTATAGATCACCAGCATGACACCCAGCGGTTTGTCAGCTCACGAGTTTCCAGCCAAGCTGCCAGCGACGATGAAAACTTTTAATAATTAACTTTTAATACTTTTAATAATTTTTCATTATTATTTTAATAATTAAATGCTTAGGTTAAGTCCGTGATTTCTGCTGAGAAGAGTTAGGAAGGCGTGATTTAGAAATCGGGCAGCCCAGGTGCTTTATTTCTCCTAAAACGTGATCTTTAGAGGGACATTGTGCCTTTTGGAACTGATGTTACCAAAAAAATGTAATGGAAAGCTCATAATTCTTCTCAATTATGTCAATATGTGAATCATATTTATTGCAGTAACCCACTACTGGCTGGCACTGCCCTCTGGACACTCTGGCCATGGCAGGAGGATCATGGGAGGCACCCTCCTTTGGAAAATGGGTTATTGTTCATCAGTTAAAAGTGTGTATTGCGTCAGGGACTGGGTTTTGTTAGTGTGGGCTGGTGGCCACGGTCAGGGGAAAATGTATGGCGAGTGGTGACATCCATGACATGACTGGACAGTCTGTAAGTGAGATGCACTGTGAAATGCAACTCACCACCAACTATTTGAAGGACATTTTTCGTGGGGCCCGGTGGTGGCCGGAGGCCCAGTGCTTCAGCCCCTGAAGCCCATTAGGATAATACAGCCCTCAATCTTAGTAAATGCTGGTTATTACTTTTCTGGTGTATGTACCCTGTAGGCATTTTAAAACAACGCAGGCCCAAAAAAGTACTAAAGTTGGCCCACTGTCTGCCTCAGCTTAATTGAGATGACATTTTCTGGACAATTCTTTAATGGAAAAAACAAAAAACCTTTAGGAGGGACACTATGACTTATAGTCCAATTTCACTATTGGTGTGATTCAGCGGTAAGATACAGCGTATAAGTAGAAATATTGATTTTCCAATAGAAGCACCCTGTATATTGTGTTGGCCTCACAGTGTGGAGAATATAGCCATGCAATTGCACAGCATATAACCAGAGCGCGAGTCTATTAAATGCAACCGGGCTGAATTACTGCACCATATGAGCTTGGCTTTGGACCATCACCTCTCTGGCACTGCGCAGTGCACATATCTTGTCTCCTAGCAGGTAGCTCTCCATCTGTTTTGAAGAGCTCGCAGCAGATATGCTCTCTCTCGCTCTCATTCGTTCCCTTTTTCAGACAGAGAGGAGTGCGAGTGCCCGAGGCAGCCTGGAGATTTCATAGCAGTCATTACCATTCACAGAAAGCCACCAGACCCTTTGGTGAGCACCTGCCCGAAAGCTTCCATCAGCAGAGGCCTCCCTTCGCCTGAATACGCAAAGAGGACCTTCACAAACAGGAGCTTTTCTACTCCGATAGCTCTGACACAAGGTTTCATTCCGCATTGTGAAGTGGGACTGCGGATGTTGGTGGAAATGCTAAACAGAGCGTCACAAGAGAATCGACGGGTGGTTTCTTTCGTTGGTGGGAATGAATATCAGGCACACAGAGCTCCTGAAGACCAATTTAGTGCAATCAATCACATCACCGTGCTGGGCAATGTCAGAAAACAATACCTGAAGGATGCATGAGAGGGAGTGCTGGCACTCACATGCTGCAGTCATATTATAATAATAATAATAATAATAAAAAATCTTTATTTTATAGGACTTTTCATGCTGATGGCAGCTAAAAGTGGTTAACCGACAGGTGATAAATCTTAAAAGTAATATTACAAAACCAGATAAAAACAATTAAAGACCAAAGCACCGTAGAGTTTTACTGAAGCTCTGAGTTAAATAGCTGTGTTTTCAGATGTTTATTAAATGTGAACTCTGAGCTCGACTGTCCGATAAAAGCTGAACTGAGCTCCACAGTTTAGAAGTAGAAGAGCTGAGAGAGTCTCTCTGCTTTCTGTGTTTTGCTGAAGGAGTTTGCAGAAGGTCAGAATCTGCAGATCTGAGATCAGACACTCTGTGCTGTAAGTATGTTGTCGAGGAAAATATCATTTATTCTCAGTTTAGCTCTCTCGAGGTTTAGTGCTGCTTAGAAATGAGAGAAAATGATCATGACAATCAAATCAGCAACTAGCAGGTATTTTTAAAAATTGTACATTCATTTCAGAAAAATTGATCTATTCATTATTTTTTATTCTTTATCTAGATCCCCATCAGATTCCACTAAGTGGCCGCTAGTCTCCATGGGGTCGATTTGATCAGACCAAAAGAATAAATGATCAAATCTGACACCCAGTATTTGGTCTGAGTCACCTGCTTAACTGACGTCCCATCTATAGATCAACTGAGTTAACGGGATCATTCCTGCTACCACATGCATTTAGTTGTAGCCATGTTTAGTGGTAATTTATTCATTCTCACCAATTTAATAATCACTGCTTTCAAAAACAAAACCAAGTATCTCCATTTTTGTCATTTTTTTTTAATGCCCGCTGATCTTTACAACATGCCAACATTTCATGATTAGCAGACAAACAGAAATGCTCTGAAAAAATCTAGTTCATTTAACTTCCATTCAAAGTTAAGAATGTTTTTCCTTCTTCTGTAAAGTTCCAATTTTAAAGATAGGAAATGTCAGTTTAATGCTTTGCAACTCAACATTGAGATTATCTCTAAACTCTACTAAAGCATACATAACTACTTCAGAACATGTGCTGAATCATTTAAGAAAATTAAAAATAAAAGTGGGCCCAAACTGCCCCCCTGTGGGACACCAAAAGGTACTTTTTAAACTGTTGGCAAAAACACCCTCTGTGCTCTGCCAGTGAGATAATTTGACATCCAATTAGGAGGTTATTTTGCATCAACACAGTAAGTCCCAGTCCCAGTTCTTCATTTCACCCCGACCCCTTGTTTTCGAGTGTCCCCCCTTGTTCCTGAGCTACAGGGCAGTGGTTGAGATCTTCCTCTGAAATGAGCCCCTCTAATAAAAGAGCATCACTTCATTAACAGCTACTAGCGCCGCTCTGTAGGCGACCCTGCCCGTCTGCAGGGACAGCAGAGGAGGGGAAAGTTCAGCTCCTCACTGCTGGGCTTTAGTTACATTTAGGGATCATACGCCTTCAAAGAGGGGGGCAATTATTTATTATCACCCCCCTAATTCTTCAGTGATGTGAAGCTGAAGTCAGAGATTCTCCAGATTCTCGCTTCCCAGTTCCACCTTAAATGGTGCAGCAGTTCTGATGCCTGAGGTGCCAGAATATAACTGCTTTGGAGGGTCATGTAGCCCCAACACTTCGGCCCACCCCTCTATCTCAACAAGAATCAGGACACCCCACCCCTTAGATGGGAATGTGCAAAACAGAGGGCTAGGGCTGAGTGGTAGAGGTAACGGGTGAAATGGGACCGGGCCCAAATTTAATTTATATGTTCTCTTTGCTCAAAGGGGTCCTAGTCGGCTGCCAACCAATGCCTTGTGCAAAGACCACCGCCTAGAGACCCTGCCATCTAACTGATAGTTTAAAAAGATGTAGTCGGATTGCCATTAGCAGGAGATAATGGCAATCACAGAAGGCCTTTCAGCCAAGCACAGTGCACAGTGTGGTCTAATAGCAGTTAATAGTATCATTGAATTCTTAGGATTTAGGCCATTTAAACAGCAACTCCCACAATACAGTGCAAAACATAACCCCTGCACATCATTTTCACATGAATAAAATATATTACATCAACACCATTACTGCCAAACGACTCGAACTGTGTTCAGGCGACATGTTTTATTCATGCACACATTTGAGTCAAGTACATTCAGTGCAGCACTTTTTCCAGCCTAAGTGCTCATTTTGTAATTTTAGAGCGAAACGCAGTGACCCCACCACCTCATTTCCTAAATACTCCGCAAAACTCTCTCACATCGGTTCGGATCTGAACAGCCTTGCTCGTGCCAATACGACTACAGTGGACAGTAAACGGCTAAAAACTGATCAGGGCAGGCGGCCAGATCAAATGAGCACACGGGCGAACAGAAGAAGAGCTCCCATTCAGCCAGAGATCACCGCTCTCAGTTACCCCCCCCCCACAACCCCCCCACCCCGTTTGTGACTCTCTCTAATTAAAGAAAAGTCTGAGAGTGGCTGTGTCTCTCTTCCCTCAGGGCTCGTCAGGCCTGTACTTAAGTATAGAACTTTAATGAGAGGGAAGCTGGTTAATCAGACGTTCATGGAATTGTTTATTCCAGCATTCGCTCCTGCCAGGGACGGGAGGAGTTTGAGCTCAGGTTGCATCTTAAAAACGAGGGAGCAGGTTTCCCCACTGACGGAACCGTTCAGGCATCGTCATAGTAATAGACTCTGACATGTGATCAGCGACGGAGCAGCGCTGTAACACCTCAGAGCCCCAGAGCTCACATCTTTTCTTACTGAAAATAATGTGTGGCCACAACTTAATAAGGCATGAGAACTAGATAGCTAAATCATGGCCATGAAGTGGTAAGGTGTGGGAGCGAGATAATACAGTTGTGATAGTTAAGTCATGGTCACAACTTAGTAAGGCGTGGGAACTAGATTATTAAGTTGTGATAGTTATGGGTATGTCTTAGTAATGTGTGGGAATGAGATAATTAAACTGTGATAGATAAGTCATGGCCATGACTTAATAGGGCATGGGAACCAAATAATCAAGTTGTGATTAGGTCATGGCCATGACATAGTAAGGCGTGGGAATCAGATAAGTCATGCCCACAACTTAGTAAGGCATAGAAACCACACAGCTATCTCATAGCCATGACTTGTTAAGTTGTGGGAACTAATTAATTAAGCCATAATATTTACATTATTAGTCATGTGTGGGAACTAGATAATTAAGGTATGATAGTTAAGTCATGGTCATTACTTAATAAGGTGTGGGAATGAGATAATTGAGTTGGCCGCAATATAGTAAAGCATTGGAATGAGATTTGTGGTAGTTAAGTCATTGCTATGACTTCGTAATGTGTGGGAACAGGATACTTAAATGGTGATAGTCAACTCATAGCCATGACTTAGTAAGACGTTTGAACTAGATCATTAGGCTGAGATAGTAAAATCATGGATATAACTTAGTAATGTGTGGGAACAAGTTAATTTAATTGCAACAATTAAGTCATGATAATGACTTAATAAGGTGTGGGAATGAGATAACTGAGTTGTGATAGTAGAGCCATAACCGCAATATAGTAAAGCATTGGAATGAGATTTGTGGTGGTTAAGTCATTGCTATGACTTCGTAAGGTGTGGGAATGAGATAATTAGGTAATTGATGTCTTACTAAGTCGTGGCCATGACTTCACTCTTGCATTCCCATTTAGTTAAACTGTGTTTTGCCATTTTACTCGAATTTATTACAAAGTGCTTGGAGGTTTGTACCTCGCACTTCGTATCTAGAACCTCAGGCACCAGAAAAGGAAGTTTTCAACACAAAACTTTACAGATTCCATCACAGACCAATGATCTCAGTCAAGCCCCGGCATGAACTTCTGCTCCACACAGGCCTCGGCGTGTGCCGATGACGGTTTCCAGGAAAAGTAGTTTTCCTTTGACGCCATCCGTCTCTACTTGTTGAGCCACAGCGCCGAGACTAGTGTAGACTTAATTACCTGGAGGGGAAACGTTTCTCTCCTGACAGTGAAGCAGGTAGACAGTTTCATATTTGCTGCGAGTTAAACTGATAAACGTTCCCATGGAGCCTCTCTGCTTAATAAGCACATCACGGTGAGATGACAGCAACGTCTGCTCGCTGAGTTCTCCCACATTTATAACAGCAAACAATGAACTGCTCAAGTCTGCTCAATTAATATTTCACAATGACGCCCAAGCGGCTCAGTTCCTGACAAGAATAGTTACAGTGATAACAACAATAATGTTCAAATAAGACAACATGCGTTAAATAATACAGATACGGTTTAGCCCCTTACTTCATCTGAGTTTGGTTCCAATAAAGGAAACAAAAGTCCACTGATAAGATAAGATAAGATTAGATAAGATAAGATAAGATAAGATAAGATAAGATAAGATTAGATAAGATAAGATAAGATAAGATAAGATAAGATAAGATAAGATAAGATAAGATAAGATGCCTTTATTGTCATTGCACAGTGTACAACGAAATTGAGCAGCAATCCAACGGGACTCCCTACATACAAAACAATTTAAACATAAGGCTAAAATATATAAACATAAGACTAAAATATCTAAACATAAGGCTAAAATATATAAACATAAGGCTAAAATCTCTAAACATAAGGCTAAAATATCTAAACATAAGGCTAAAATCTCTAAACATAAGGCTAAAATATATAAACATAAGGCTAAAATATATAAACATAAGGCTAAGATATATAAACATAAGACTAAAATATATAAACATAAGGCTAAAATCTCTAAACATAAGGCTAAAATCTCTAAACATAAGGCTAAAATCTCTAAACATAAGACTAAAATATCTAAACATAAGGCTAAAATATATAAACATAAGGCTAAAATATATAAACATAAGGCTAAAATCTCTAAACATAAGGATAAAATATATAAACATAAGACTAAAATATATAAACATAAGGCTAAAATCTCTAAACATAAGGCTAAAATATCTAAACATAAGGCTAAAATATCTAAACATAAGGCTAAAATCTCTAAACATAAGGCTAAAATATATAAACATAAGGCTAAAATATATAAACATAAGGCTAAAATCTCTAAACATAAGGATAAATATATAAACATAAGGCTAAAATATATAAAGTGCAGGTTTAAGGGGAAAAAAATCTTCAATATAAAGAAAAAGGACTATAAAACTAAATATTCTAAAGCAGTCAATAGACAATAGACGGGTGAGGCAGCAGCTGTAGTTGCACATTCCTTGGACAGCTTATAGTGTTATATAATATAATATTGCACATCTAAGACTTACTGCACAAAAGAATACAGATTACACTCTCGAGAACAAATGAATAATAAATAGAACAGACGTGGAGTGGAACTCTGGAACAGTGGAACCGTGTACAGTGTCCTATGAATCAGTGCCAGTAAGGAGCAGTAGTGGTGTTCATCTGGTTCTACTGAGCTCAGTGTTCTATAGACACGCTGCTCATTCGTGGGGTGGAATGGAAATGGAGATAAGCGGAAGCGTCTATAAAAGGGCGTCCCAACTTTTAACTGGGTGTAACTCATCTGTCTGAGTGATTCACGCCAATCGCGCTTACTGGAGGCAATTTGGGATCCGCGGATCGTAATGACTACAGAAAAAAAACAGATGGCAGATCGTCTCACTTTCACAACAACAACGAGCCGAAATTCGAGCACATGAATGTGTCAGGAATGCACGAAAGAGAAAGAAAGCAGACTACACGGCAGCGACGGCTTCATGGAATGGTCTAATAATCTAATCGCCAATGCATTTTACGAGTAAGTCAATAGAAAGTGTCAGCAATAACGTGCTGAACGAGAATACGGCGGGAATTGCTTTCAACAGAAAATTGAGCATTCTGGGAAAAAATGTTTACTCTGCAGAGCTCGCTGTGCAATTTCTCAAATAAGGGGTGATTTTACATCTACAGGAGCCTTGCAAACGGGCTCTCTTTGAGTGGAGAGTGGTTGCACAAAAAGGATTAATCAGAGAGCCGTGGAAATTTAAAGGGTAGTTACGTCTCCAGCAGAGACCAAAGAGACAGTCAGACTGTCCACATACTGTTAGGCCCTGTCTGTGTAAGACCACGGAAATTGAAAATCCTGTATTTTGGTCAATCTGCAAGAATCTGTTCAATGTGTTATTTGATTCATAGACTGTATAAAGGAATAAAATGATTATTAAACAGGATGATCAATTTTACCACCCAGAAAATAATATTAATTACCACTATTGAAAGCATGTATAAACTACTCAGTGCTTGGACCCCTAAATCAAACTCAAGGATATCATTTTTAAAAAAAATTAATATCACTGTATTAATGAGAAATATATACATATATATATATATATATATATATATATATATATATTATAGCAGTAGAGCCCCAGAAGTCATGAAATTGGTGATAACTCCCTCCTCGAGTGCTCTACTGCTTTAATACAGCAGTTAAATAAATACAGTAAGAAATGAATAAACTGGCCGTGAACGCGGCTTTAATATGTTTTAATGTTCAGTTCCTTCCTCCTAATTAAAGCTCCTTAACGAGCAGCTCGTTGCTACGTCAGAGTAACGAGCTCCGCCCACTCGCCGCTCAGCCGGCAGTTCGTTCTCCAGCTCCTTACACTAAATTCCCAAACTGTCGTCACCACTGAGCAGCTTTTCAGTCGGCAGCTGTGACAGAAGAACAGCTGAACAACCTGGAATCAGCCAGAAATGAACCCAACACCATTCGCCAGACGTGTCTGATCTTCAGAGTCAAATCAGACTGAGCCGTAAAACTGACCCAATATCAGGTTCAGCTCAGTTTGGTCAGTTTGTCCAGATCAGTATTAATGTTGTTTTGTTCCAGCCGGTCTGTGAAGCTTCTTACAGCCCGTTTAGTTTGGCGAATGGTGTTGGGTTCATTTCTGGCTGATTCCAGGTTGTTCAGCTGTTCTTCTGTCACAGCTGCCGACTGAAAAGCTGCTCAGTGGTGACGACAGTTTGGGAATTTAGCGTCGTCTCGTCTTCAGAGTCTGACCAAATCGGCTGTCGGTCAGATGTGGTCTTAACAGCGTCCGTTTTCTGTTTGTGGCAAAGTAAGAAGTAAAAACGCTCAGATGGCTCGAGCGCCTCCTACAGCGGTCAGAGTCGTTGTTTGTGGAAAAAGCCGTGATGTAACAGTGAAATAGCAGCTTAGAACACTTCTCAACCAATCAGCTCACGTGGGCGGAGCTAACGGCTGTATAAAATATAGTTTTGGTAACAACTGATAAAACTGAATTAGTCAAACTCAAAAATGCTGCTTTTTAAAATATTTATGAAGGGCACGTGACCTTGGCAATGCACCAAGAAGGTCACGTGAGGTCCCCATTTGTATTGCAATACACTGCTCCCTCTTTCAGAAAGCATATCACAGTAAAAGTCCTTTGTGCCGCATGACATTCGCAGAAGAAATTTAGGCTCAAAGGTTTTATTATGATACCAAAGCTGAACTGAAACATAAAACCATGCCTACAAATATTTTATTTAGAATCTTATTGAACTAAATGACCCTTTTTAATAGTTTTTATTTAATCTGCATGCGTTTTTGTATTTTGCAATCAAATTTCATCCACACATGCAGATACATGTCCAAATTAGTTTACAGGAGAGGGTAAAAACGCTCCTACTTTTCAATGTAAGTTCATGTAAAGAGGTTTTATATCAAGTGATTTTGAAGCATTTCTATTTGTCCAATCATCATGAGATTTTCACACACCATAAAGGACAGCTGGGCCATTGAAATCCTGGCCAAATATAAAAATCGACAAAAATGAAGATAGTTTAACATAGTTTTCTTTGGACAATTAGATTCAAGTTTCTTCTAATTTTGTGCTTTTACTTAATACATATACTATTACTAATAAAGTACTGTTCTAGTATTTATACAGTATATAGTGTGAATTACAGTCATACCACCTGACATTTTTATCCTTTGTGAGACATAAGCACTTAAAATGATTTATTTTGATGTATTAAAAATGTTTTCATGTAAAGAAGAAATTGTCCAAAAGTGTGAAATATGTAATGAATTTCAATTATTTTATAGGAAAACGATTAACAGTTAACTTGGATGCAAATGCATATCACATCTTTGACCTACTTACATCCAAAAACAGCTGAAATGAAAGAAAAACCTGACAAATTTAGTAAGAAACTTAACATTAAGTGCAGTTGCTTCCAGAATGCAGTATTGCCTAATACAATTAAGCAATAAACATCTGACCATGCTCTGGGGTTGAGCAGGACCAGCTGACCTCAATTTTAGATCGAGATAGCCAAGAGGAAAGGATCTAAGTGACTTTGTCAGAGGGTTCATTATTGTAGATCAGTCATAAAGGCCGCTCAGCTGGACCTCAGTGTTTCGGTATGAACAGGGACTAGAGTGATCTGTGTGACCGCCGTCAGTAAACAGGGCTGGAAACTGAGGAAAGTGCACATTCAGTGAGTGTGATGTTGTTCATTAGAGCGGTATGTAAGAGCAGATGTTCCTCAGGAGACGGAGAACGTCAGTACAGGACGCCGGCAAGAACAGAGAACAGTCCATTCACATTTACACAGAGAGGGAAATTAGAGCAGAGCTGCAGAGCAAAAGCCCCTCATTACAAACACCAATGACCATCCGAGAGGTCAGTGGAGTAAAAGCCGCCAGCACTGCTCTACAAACGCTACTGTCAGATGAGTCACCACATTGTCTGCATGTGGAAGAGTGCATATGTAGCGCACACCAAGAGAACAATACGGGCCTGATCTCTTGACCTCTACATGGTTTGGGTCCACTCATCCATTAGAGGGAAGGGTTATTGCAGATTAATACTGATTGATCACCTTCATGATGAAACATCTGCATCCTGATGGGATCCCACAGGTAACGCATGTCACTGAATATATTGATGACTGTGAAAATGATGTAAACATATATATATATACATACACTCACTGGCCTTTTCAGTAATTTGTTAACACAAATAGCTGATCAGCCAATCACACGGCCGCAACTCACTGCATTTAGGCATGTAGAGGTGGTCAAGACGACTTGCTGAAGTGCAGACCGAGCATCAGAACGGGGAAGAAAGGGGATTTAAGGGGCTTTGAACGTGGCGTGGTTGTTGGTGCCAGACGGGCTGGTCTGAGTATTTCAGAAACTGCTGATCTGCTGGGATTTTCACGCTCAACCATCTCTAGGGTTCACAGAGAACGGTCCGAAAAAGAGGAAATATCCAGTGAGCGGTCAGTTGTGTGGACGAAAATGCCTTGTTGATGTGAGAGGTCAGAGGAGAATGGGCAGACTGGTTCCAGATGATAGAAAGGCAACAGGAACTCAAATAACCAACCAGAATCTCTGAGGAACGTTTCCAACACCTTGTTGAAAGTGTGGCACGAAGAATTAAGACAGTTCTGAAGGCAAAAGGGGGTCCAGCAAGTTACTAGCAACAAACCTAATGAAGTGGCCAGTGAGTGTGTGTATGTGTGTATATACATTCATTTTTGCATGGTACATTTCTGTGTAATATAAATGCATTTAGAAATATATTTGATTAACATGCCAATATATTCTGAAATAATGTTCGTGTTTAGGATGCACTTTGGCACGAACTGCGTTCTGTTTGGAATGTATTGCAAATATGTAAAAATACATCTCCATATATTATTGTTCATAGGAGGAGCATATCGTTGCTGTCGGAACAAAACCTCGTATCTCCATTTTTGCCATTTTTCAGTTTTTAACCTAATTTGAAAGTACCTGTTGTTCTTTACATTGTATGTAAATTTCATGACAAATGGACTAAAAGAAAAGCCCAAAATTCCTTGGAAAAAACTCTGGTTCCATTGACTTCCAGTAGAAGTACAGTTTTTTTCCCTTCTCCTGTAAAGTTACCATTTTGGAGATACGAGGTTTTCTTCCGACAGCAGCGATATGCAATGGACTTCACAGTCACTCTTTGAACACCTGTGGGAGATTTTGGAGGAACATGTTAGCCCACATTGCCCACTACCATTTACAAAACACCAGTTGAGGGAATATCTCACGGAAGAGTGTTTCATCCCTCCGGAACAGTTCCAGACCTCTAGAATCTGGTGGGGTTGATGCTGTTCAGGCCGTTCGTGGTGGCCGAACGCCTTACAAAGACGTTTTCCTTTCATTTGTCTGATCTTAAATCCCATGGGCATCCCAAATTTCTGCCAGGTTTGCTTACACACACAAAGAATCTGGTTTTGCTTTCAGGAGCTCAGCATTCAACAGATGTTTACATGCAGTGAATAAAATAAGAATAAAAATCATTTCTGTAGGAATAAAACATCAAAATCAAATGAAGTGAAATTTATTTGTAGTGCTTTTTACAACTGATGTCGTCAGAAAGCAGCTTCACAGAATTCCAGATAAGACAGAGTTTTAACATGAATGTAAAACCCCCAGGTGAGCAAGCCAGGGGGCAACAGTGGCCAGGAGAAACTCCCTCAGAGCTGAGGAAGAAACCTTGGGAGGAACCAAGGCTCACCAGGGGGGACCCGTCCTCTTCTGGTCAGACTACCTACAGAGTTATTATACTACTAATATTAATAGCAGTAGTGTTAGTAGTAGGAATAGCTGGGAGTCTATGAGAACATCAGTGTAGGGTGGGCAGCTAGTTCAGGGCAGGTGGCGGTAGCTGGGACGTGGGCAGCTGGTCTGAAGTGGGCAGCAGGAGGGCTCGACAGTCAGTCGTCCTTCAGGAGGGCTCGACAGTCAGTCATGCATTCCTACCATCACTCACTCATACAGTCATACATACAGTCATACCTGGAACCCTTCAGGTTTCTTGTCTCGACCCAGTCTAAATTCAGGACACAACGAGACAAAAAGGTATGAATATTAAACAGTGTTAAGGTGCCAAAAGTTTTTGGACATTAAAAAACACCCGTCACCACCTGTACATTTCTGAAAATGTAAAAACTGGACTTTAGGAGTGACCCAGGCCCAAATAACAAACAACACCCCACCAACCCACACGGACAAACCCTACCTTACCTAAACACATAAAACAAAACAAAGGGAGTGATTACCTGAAACTAGACGTACACAAAGTCTCGACCCAAATCCTGACGCTCTTCACTGTCTGATTCCTTTAGAAATGAGTTTATCAGCTCCATCTGAAAGTGGAGAAACATCTCCAGAATCCTGTCTGATGCTCTTCACTGTCTGATTCCTTTAGAAATGAGTTTATCAGCTCCATCTGAAAGTGGAGGAACATCTCCAGAATCCTGTCTGATGCTCTTCACTGTCTGATTCCTTTAGAAATGAGTTTATCAGCTCCATCTGAAAGTGGAGGAACATCTCCAGAATCCTGTCTGATGCTCTTCGCTGTCTGATTCCTTTAGAAATGAATTTATCAGTTCCATCTGAAAGTGGAGGAACATCTCCAGAATCCTGTCTGATGCTCTTCGCTGTTTGATTCCTTTAGAAATGAGTTTATCAGCTCCATCTGAAAGTGGAGGAACATCTCCAGAATCCTGTCTGATGCTCTTCACTGTCTGATTCCTTTAGAAATGAGTTTATCAGCTCCATCTGAAAGTGGAGGAACATCTCCAGAATCCTGTCTGATGCTCTTCACTGTCTGATTCCTTTAGAAATGAGTTTATCAGCTCCATCTGAAAGTGGAGGAACATCTCCAGAATCCTGTCTGATGCTCTTCACTGTCTGATTCCTTTAGAAATGAGTTTATCAGCTCCATCTGAAAGTGGAGGAACATCTCCAGAATCCTGTCTGATGCTCTTCACTGTCTGATTCCTTTAGAAATGAGTTTATCAGCTCCATCTGAAAGTGGAGGAACATCTCCAGAATCCTGTCTGACGCTCTTCACTGTCTGATTCCTTTAGAAATGAGTTTGTGTTCCAGTCTCTTCATGTTAAATCTGATCTAATGGTCCTTTAGCAGGACAGAAGTGAGGGCTGTAGGTATTGATACTCTGTGAATTGCAGGGCTGATCTGATATCTTGTTTATGTGAAGTACACTGGGTGTGAGAGTCTGATTGCAGATGTACATGGTTAATGTAAAATACAGGGCAGATCACAGGCAGTGCTGTTCAGTCAGATCATGGATCTTTAGTTACATTTGTAGTCTTTATTAAAACTACATACAAATTAAAAATATAACAAATATAATTATTACATTGCAAAATATGTGATAAATACATTTAGATTTTTTTCCTTCATATGAGAATATAACTATGTTTTTTTTTTCATTTTAATATTAATATTATAAAATAACTTATTTACTTTGAGACATATTTTAAGCTATTTTATGTAATGAAAGTGTTTAATTCCATTGGTAGAAAATTTGACTTGTTTAAGCATCATTTCTCTGCAAACAAGTAAAACGATCTGATAAAGTGGCTTAAAATAAGTGACAGTGTGTGGAAACCGGTTAAATGATTGTATAATATTCTAACAACAATCTCAAAAGGATTCATACCGACTAGATTTAACATAAGAGGGAAGACCTTGCGCTGAGCCCCGCCTCCTCGTTTACCTGTTGCTCCTTCAAATAATCTTCCGGACCGTCCGTTTCTACAATGTTTCTTCTCGACAAGAGAAGTGAATGATTCACAACTGAAGGCTACAGACACAGCACTGAGACCATTCAGCAGCCTAACGGCACTGAAAGCATAACGAAGCCAAGCTGTAACCATCTCATTCCTCCTCATAACCTCAACAGGTCGAAGCTTTTCATGCTGGTGAGACGAATTCTTACAAATCTGCATTCACGACGCTGTCCTGCTCGCATGCGGCACCGAGTTAAAGCCTTTGAAATTGGAACCGCGTCCGCAGATAGAACTTAAAACAGGTCTGAGCCACCAAACAGAGATTTGCGGGACGATTGCACAAAGACTTTAATCTACTGCAAGAATGAACTTTGTTGGCTATTACATGACTCCTGGATATTAAAGGGAGTCAGAAATGAAAAGAAAATGATAATGTGCCTCATGTAGGCGCACGGGGAATCAAAGCCGGCAATGATCTTTAAGTTCATATATAATAGAAATATTAATCACAAAGGCTATCATCAAAGGGGAAAAAAAGAGTCAAGAAAAAACACCGGAGAGTAATATAGACTCATGTATTATTTAAAGGCCGGTGATGAAAGAAACGGCAAGAATGGGTCCATTCTTCTCCCTGGTTATAGTGGGATATTCATGGCGGGGTGCTGGAAACATATAATCAGGAAGCATTGAGAAGGCGATGTGAAGTGAGTGATAGCCGCACTCATTGTAAGTGGCCGGAGGCAGATTGGTCATTGTTGAAAAGGATGCTCTGGGGGCCTTGAAGTCACCTCTGCTTCACCATCTACTCAGCAAGCCTGGAGAACCAGGGAACTGAAGTAGTGATCGATAAAACAAAACAAAAAAAAAGCGAAACATATTTAAAGTTATAGTTTTTATCACGACGTAGTGCAATTATAAAATCAGAAAAGCTTCCAAATGAGCCCTAAAACCAATTTTAAATACTTACAACCCCATTTCCAAAAAAGTTGGGATGGGGAACAAAAGGCTGGGAAAGTTGTGTGATGCTAAAAATCACCTGGTGGTTGATTGGCAGCAGGTCAGTAATATGATTGGCTATAAAAGAGCATCTCAGAGAGGCGGAGTCTTTCAGAAGTAAAGAGGAGGAGGGGTCACCACTCTGTGAAAGACTGGACCATCAAATAGAGCAACAACTCAAGAAGAACGTTCCTCAACATAAAACAGCAAAGAGCTTCTGCTTTCCATCGTCTACGGTGCAGAACATCATTAAAGACTCAGAGAATCTGGAGAAATCTCTGTCTGTGAGGGACGAGGCTGAACACCAGTATCTGCTGGCCGTGATCTTTGGGCCCTCAGGCAGCGTTGCATTAGAAACAGACATGATTCTGTAGTGGAAATCACTGCATGGGCTCAGAAACACTTCTGAAAACCACTGACTGTGAACACAGTTCATCACTGCATCCACAAACGCTGTTAAACTCTAAAACACAAAGAAGAACCCAAATATAAACAGGATCCAGAAACGCTGCCACCTTCTCTGGGCCTTCTCTAAAGCCAGTATTCATGATGGTTTAGGGGGGCATTAGTGCACATGGCATGGGTGACCTGGTCATCTGTGAAGGCGCCATTAAAGCTGAATGATATAAACATGTTTTAGCAACATCTGCTGCCGTCCAGACGACGTCTTTTTCAGGGAGGGTCTTGATTATTTCAGCAAGAAGATGTAAAACCACTGAGAACATTTGACGCATTATGAAATTAAAAATACGATAAAGGAGGCCCTGAAACTGACGAGCAGCTGAAATCCTGAATCAAACAAGAACAGAAAACATGCAGTGGCTGTCCATCCCTCAAAAAAGTTCAGTGATGCTGAGCTACACCACTGACTTCTGACAATTAGACTATATGTGGACACCTGATCTTCACACCTGTATATGAGCTTGTTGGACGTCTCGTTCTAAAATCATGGACATGAATATACAGTTGCCCCTTTGCAGCTATAACAGCTTCCACTCTTCTGGGAAGCTTTCCACAGGACTTTGGAGAGTGTCTGTGGGAATCTTTGTCCATTCAGTCAGAAGAGCATTTGTGAGGTCTAGTGTTGGACGAGAGGGTCTGGCTCACAATCTCCGATCCAGTTCATCCCAGGTGTTCAGTGGGGTTGAGGTTAGGGCTGTGTGCAGGCCACTGGAGTTCTTCCACACCAATCTGGTCACTGTGCACGGGGGCTCATTCATGCTGGAACAGGAAAGGCTCTTCCCCAAACTGCTGCCATATACTTGTGTAAAATGTCTTTGTGAGCTGCAGCATTATCACCACCCTTCACTGGAACTGAGGGGCCCAAACCTTGTGAAACTACCCCTCCTCCACCAGACTTTACTGTAGGCACTGTGAGTTCCAGTACGTAACGTTCTCCTGGCATCCACCAAACCCAGATTCATTATTAGACTGACAGATAGAGAAGCTGATTCATCACTTCAGAGAACACGGTTCCACTGATCCAGCGGCAGTGCTATACACCCCTCCAGCCGACGCTTGGCATTGTGCATGGTGGTCTTAGGCTTGTGTGCAGCAACTCATCCATGGAAACTCATTTCATGAAGCTCCAGACACACAGTTCTTGTGCTGACGCTGCTTCCCGAAGCAGTTTGGGATAACAGGGGATCATTTTGCATTCTATGCGCTTCAGCTCTGTGAGTTTGCGTGTTCTCCTGCTTATGGCTGAGCTGTTGTTGCTCCATTTCACAATAATAGCACTTACACTTACTAGCAGGGCAGAAATTTCACACACTGACTTGTGGCATAGGTGGCATCCTATGACAGTGCCGTGTTTAAAGTCACTGAGATCTTCAGTACAACCCATTCTCCTGCTACTGTTTATCTATGGAGATTCCATGATTTTATATTAGTACCTGTCAGCAATAGATGCACCTGAAACACCTGAACTCAATAATTAGGAGTGTCCACATACTTTTGGCCACATAGTGTGTATATATTATTGACTTACTAGTTACTTCAGCAATAGAGGCAGAGCAACTATTTAGTTTCAGGAAAAAAAAAATGTTTGGGCGCCTTATGGGAGAAGATTAGATTCTTAAGAAGCTTGTTAAGATATTCGTTAGTGGTAACATCTAATGTTATGGGGTTGACTTTTTTCTGCCCCAGCCCCGTTAACATCCTGGATCTTTCTCAGTGTTCGAGGACATCATTACAAATCCTGGATGGAATTAACGGTTTAAACTTTGAAGTATTCAAAAATCTCATTTAAAGATGGTTCTTTAAAGAATTCTCCGTTGAAAACTTCTCTGGAAGGTGATTCTTCTATGGAAGCCTTCTAAGAAAACCTTCTTGCACCTCTTTTAAATACATACTTATAAGCTTTCCCCTTTTCTAACTAAGATCCCCTTTCTTTGGAGCCATGAAGTGTGTAGTAATCTGAAGAAAGTGTTTCGGGTTTCTCTTCTTTTTTTTTTCTTTTTTTTTTACAGCCTGCTTTGAAATGAGGCAGTAGTGGTGATTAAGTGTAAAATAGAAGTCAAATGGTACATATAGTTACTCATGCTATTTTATGTGTGACTAATATGTGGGAATAACTGCCTGGTCAATGATCGGTCTCATACTGAAATACAGTAATAGCTCTGTGAATGGTCCACAGAAGAATAAATGATGTTTTAACTGCCGTAGAGCAAAAAGCGTCTCATGAAAGTGAAATCCATGGAATTTAGGACCTCTGTGTTCTGAGTACAATTGGAAAATTCATCCATCCCTTCTTTCTATCCACCAGCCACCCACCCAACGAACTACAAAGTGACTGAAAAGTTATACTTCATATAAATGAAGTTTAAGAAACTAAAACAAGTAAAAGTGTAAAAGAAAACGAATGAAAATGAGTAAAATAAATGAGGGATTAGTAATTAGAAAAACACAAAATTCATTTAAATAATTTCCAGTAACAACAGCCAAGAAGCTTTTTAAAGCTGTTCTCTCACTATGAAGCTCAGAGTTTAAGCAGGGCTGCTTACAGGGCTGCTTACAGGCTGTTGTTGGGGTTGTGATGATAATAAAGGTGGAGCTGCATCTCCATCTCTTCAGGGTCAAACACAGAGCTAAGCTGCTCGATGTTGTCCAAGCTTTGAGAAACTGTCCAGAGTGAAACGTACAAGGAAAGTAACAGCTCTGATTTAAGGCTGTCCGGGATCCTGTGGATTCCTGAGAATTTTCCACTCCACCTTAAATGGTGCCTGGTTTCTGTACAAGCTGTAGCATTTAAGGTGGAGCATTTGATTAAGAAGCTGGTGAATAGGAAGCCCTTCAGCCTGGTTTGAGGATGATCATCAGCTGACAGTTCGGTTCTTGTGAAGGGAACGAAAACCGTTGACGTCCCTTCACAGCCTGAAGCTGCATTTCTGCACACAGTCGGTCATTTTCATTGCTGCTGCTCTGTTGTGGTTGTTTCGCTGGGCTAGGACGTGGATTGGTGTATGTAAATTTTGGGTGCGTGAATATTAATGAATCCAGACTTTCACAAAATTAGGATTTTGGAATTTTCCCATTTTACTACCTTATTTTCCAAATTTACATTTACGGCATTTGTTCTTATCCAGAGCGACTTACGGTTTGGTCGTTTTACACAGGTAGGTGAAGGTGGTGTTAGGAGTCTTGCCCAAGGACTCTTATTGGTATAGTGTAGGGTGGTTACCCAGGTGGGGGACTGAACCCCAGTCTACAGAGTAGAAGATAGAGGTGTTACCCACTACACTAACCAACCACACGTTTTCCAACGTGTTTCCAAATGTGTGTCAGTTCTATGTACTGAGCTCTCCTTATCCAACTACACCAATGTAAACACAGATATCAATTTTATGGCCTTTTTAACTGGAAATGAAGTCTCTTACTTTTGCGCAGGACTATATATGCCTGCACTGTTTAGGCTCAGCACATCAGGACCCGGAGCTTTGAATATTTCACCTTTCATATTGGATCACCCTTCACTATCATTGTCATCCTAAGCCTCTTTTCTTTTTTTCTCATATTCTCTGAACATATTCTCTCATCATTCTCCTCTAGCCTCCAGCGCTGCTGACAAGGACGAGTCTGAGTGTGCAGCTCATTGTTTTTAATGACTTCAGAGAGATGTCATTAAGGTTTCTCCCCTCCGTTCTGTGGCACCTCTACGCCACAGTCATATGACCTTCTCAGTGCAGCAAGATAAAGCTGGAAGTATACTTCAAACAAAAATGACGTTTTGAAGAAAAATGACGTTTTTCTAAAGGGAGAATGATGCAGTTTGTATGGTGGGACAGGCTCTGCTTACCAATCAGAATATCTAATCACCTCTTTGCTTGTTCTCAGACCTCCCTCTGACTGTGATTGGTCATAATCACTGACTCGTTTGTTTCTCAGACCTCCCCTGACTGTGATTGGCTCTAATCACCGACTCGTTTGTCTCTCAGACCTCCCTCTGACTGTGATTGGTCATAATCACTGACTCGTTTGTTTCTCAGACCTCCCTCTGACTGTGATTGGTCATAATCACCGACTCGTTTGTTTCTCAGACCTCCCCTGACTGTGATTGGTCATAATCACCAACTCATTTGTTTCTCAGACCTCCACCTGACTGTGATTGGTCATAATCACTGACTCGTTTGTTTCTCAGACCTCCCTCTGACTGTGATTGGTCATAATCACTGACTCGTTTGTTTCTCAGACCTCCCTCTGACTGTGATTGGTCATAATCACCGACTCGTTTGTTTCTCAGACCTCCCCTGACTGTGATTGGTCATAATCACCGACTCGTTTGTTTCTCAGAACTCCCCTGACTGTGATTGGTCATAATCACCGACTCGTTTGTTTCTCAGAACTCCCTCTGACTGTGATTGGTCATAATCACTGACTTGTTTGTTTCTCAGACCTCCCTCTGACTGTGATTGGTCATAATCACCGACTCGTTTGTTTCTCAGAACTCCCTCTGACTGTGATTGGTCCTAATCACTAACTCGTTTGTTTCTCAGACCTCCCTCTGACTGTGATTGGTCATAATCACTGACTCGTTTGTTTCTCAGACCTCCCCTGACTGTGATTGGTCATAATCACTGACTCGTTTGTTTCTCAGAACTCCCTCTGACTGTGATTGGTCATAATCACTGACTTGTTTGTTTCTCAGACCTCCCCTGTCTGTGATTGGCTCTAATCACTGACTCATTTGTTTCTCAGACCTCCCTCTGACTGTGATTGGTCATAATCACCAACTCATTTGTTTCTCAGACCTCCACCTGTCTGTGATTGGTCATAATCACTGACTCGTTTGTTTCTCAGAACTCCCTCTGACTGTGATTGGTCATAATCACTGACTTGTTTGTTTCTCAGACCTCCCCTGTCTGTGATTGGCTCTAATCACTGACTCATTTGTTTCTCAGACCTCCCTCTGACTGTGATTGGTCATAATCACCAACTCATTTGTTTCTCAGACCTCCACCTGACTGTGATTGGTCATAATCACTGACTTGTTTCTTTTCTCAGACCTCCCCTGTCTGTGATTGGCTCTAATCACTGACTCATTTGTTTCTCAGACCTCCCTCTGACTGTGATTGGTCATAATCACCAACTCATTTGTTTCTCAGACCTCCACCTGACTGTGATTGGTCATAATCACTGACTTGTTTCTTTTCTCAGACCTCCCCTGTCTGTGATTGGCTCTAATCACTGACTCATTTGTTTCTCAGACCTCCACCTGACTGTGATTGGTCATAATCACTGACTTGTTTGTTTCTCAGACCTCCCCTGACTGTGATTGGCTCTAATCACCGACTCGTTTGTTTCTCAGACCTCCCCTGACTGTGATTGGTCATAATCACTGACTCGTTTGTTTCTCAGACCTCCCCTGTCTGTGATTGGCTCTAATCACCGACTCGTTTGTTTCTCAGACCTCCACCTGACTGTGATTGGTCATAATCACTGACTCGTTTGTTTCTCAGACCTCCCCTGACTGTGATTGGTCATAATCACCGACTCGTTTGTTTCTCAGACCTCCACCTGACTGTGATTGGTCATAATCACTGACTCGTTTGTTTCTCAGACCTCCACCTGACTGTGATTTGTCATAATCACTAACTCATTTGTTTCTCAGACCTCCACCTGACTGTGATTTGTCATAATCACTAACTCATTTGTTTCTCAGACCTCCACCTGACTGTGATTGGTCATAATCACTAACTCATTTGTTTCTCAGACCTCCCTCTGACTGTGATTGGTCATAATCACTGACTCGTTTGTTTCTCAGACCTCCCCTGACTGTGATTTGTCATAATCACTAACTCATTTGTTTCTCAGACCTCCCTCTGACTGTGATTGGTCATAATCACTGACTCGTTTGTTTCTCAGACCTCCCTCTGACTGTGATTGGTCATAATCACTGACTCGTTTGTTTCTCAGACCTCCCTCTGACTGTGATTGGCTCTAATCACTGACTCATTTGTTTCTCAGACCTCCACCTGACTGTGATTGGTCATAATCACTGACTTGTTTGTTTCTCAGACCTCCCCTGACTGTGATTGGCTCTAATCACCGACTCGTTTGTTTCTCAGACCTCCCCTGACTGTGATTGGTCATAATCACTGACTCGTTTGTTTCTCAGACCTCCCCTGTCTGTGATTGGCTCTAATCACCGACTCGTTTGTTTCTCAGACCTCCACCTGACTGTGATTGGTCATAATCACTGACTCGTTTGTTTCTCAGACCTCCCCTGACTGTGATTGGTCATAATCACCGACTTGTTTGTTTCTCAGACCTCCACCTGACTGTGATTGGTCATAATCACTGACTCGTTTGTTTCTCAGACCTCCACCTGACTGTGATTTGTCATAATCACTAACTCATTTGTTTCTCAGACCTCCACCTGACTGTGATTTGTCATAATCACTAACCTATTTGTTTCTCAGACCTCCACCTGACTGTGATTGGTCATAATCACTAACTCATTTGTTTCTCAGACCTCCCTCTGACTGTGATTGGTCATAATCACTGACTCGTTTGTTTCTCAGACCTCCCCTGACTGTGATTTGTCATAATCACTAACTCATTTGTTTCTCAGACCTCCCTCTGACTGTGATTGGTCATAATCACTGACTCGTTTGTTTCTCAGACCTCCCTCTGACTGTGATTGGTCATAATCACTGACTCGTTTGTTTCTCAGACCTCCCTCTGACTGTGATTGGTCATAATCACCGACTCGTTTGTTTCTCAGACCTCCCCTGACTGTGATTGGTCATAATCACTGACTCGTTTGTTTCTCAGACCTCCCCTGACTGTGATTGGTCATAATCACTGACTCGTTTGTTTCTCAGACCTCCCCTGACTGTGATTGGTCATAATCACCAACTCATTTGTTTCTCAGACCTCCCTCTGACTGTGATTGGTCATAATCACTGACTCGTTTGTTTCTCAGACCTCCCCTGACTGTGATTGGTCATAATCACCAACTCATTTGTTTCTCAGACCTCCCTCTGACTGTGATTGGTCATAATCACTGACTTGTTTGTTTCTCAGACCTCCCCTGACTGTGATTGGCCATAATCACTAACTCATTTGTTTCTCAGACCTCCCCTGACTGTGATTGGTCATAATCACTAACTCATTTGTTTCTCAGACCTCCCCCTGAATGCAATTGGTCCTAATCACTGCCTCATTTGTCCTGAGCCCTTCCTCTGAATGTGATTGGCTCTATTCACTGCCTCATTTGTTCTGAGACCTCCCCCTGACTGCCACTCATCCTAATCACGTCCTTTTGTTTTTCGGAGACCTGCCCCTTACTGAGATCGGCTGTAATCACCGTGCCATTTGTCCTCAAACCTCCCCCAACTGTGATTATTAAATGGCACCAATTAGGTTCTTTTATAAGGACACTTACATACAAAACTACATTTTGTTCTGCTTAGTTCTTTCATCATTTGCTTCCCTACGCCTATGTCTGATGGAGATGGAAAAATATCGCTCTAATAGCTCTAATCGCTTTACTTTAGGCTCATGTTAGAATCTACAGCAATATTCTGGATTGTTTCTGCATGCAAAATGAGAGCAGGTGTCCTTGATTGTTGGTGGGAGCATTTATAATACACTGGCTCAGGCTTACATAGAGGTCATAAATGAGTGGCTCTCATAACGGCCTGTGCAAACGCCGCAAGTGCTTTCCCTACTCCATCTCTAAATGTTCAAGTTTCAAACACCATCAGCACTCGAGTGCAAGACAAAGAAAAGGACACTGTGTTTGCTTCGTGCTTGAAGGAAATAGGAGCTCGGAATGCATTACAGGGAGAAATATGCACTCATCTCCATTCTGTTTGAGTATTATATGCATTCTGCATATCGACTTTCTGCACAAGGTCTGCACCACTTAGATATATACTCATGTACAGAGTTTTGAATATTACTATAGCTCTCTTGCCAAGTCTCAGTCCTTTCATAAAACATCACTCAGGGACCTATCGGTGTGTGTTGAGGTGTGGTGGGGTGACTTGAAATGACTAATGGCACCTCTTGTTCATCTCTGTTGTACACAACATGTGGTTAACCCAACGGGGTCAACAAACTCGCCTGTGCATCAAGTTCCATGTTTCTATATGTGTTTCTCTATCGTTGGGATAATATAGCACAGAAACCCAGTTCAAACCCTTCCTGAATCCGTAGAGCCGCTCATACGTTACTCTCGTCCGGAGTTATGAGCCTGTGAAGAGGGGCTGAGATACACGTCATCTGCCTCTCACCGCGTGGAGCTGCTGGATTCGTGTGTCCGTCTACATTCTGTGTGAAACTGACCGACGGACACTCAGGAGATCACTAAGGACTGACCGTCATGCTGGAAACCCTTCATTCTTCATTCAGTCCACATCTGAGACTCGTGTGAAACGGCGTCAGAGAGTTTCCAGCTGCTGAAGCTGCTGCAGCGGGTTTGGAAAGTAGTGATGAAGATAGCGGAGAGCTTAGATGTGAAACATGTGGCTATACAGATCAATGGTTAGCAGACATTTTTGCTCATTTTGGTCATTGATTGGCAGCCAATCAGAAGACTAAATACACCATCCAGAAGATCCAATGAAAGCAGGGATTTAGCTTAGAGCCCCTCACACACCACTCTGGTTTCATTTTGAAAACATAAGTGCTGCCGATCGTTAGTGGCTTCAAACGTGACCAGCAAATCCTAACATGACTTCAAAGGCTTCACAACATTTGACATCAGAGAACAAGATCTCCTCCAATATGGGTGCTGAAATACCACACATGCTGTTTGAGGGTGGCGATGAAGAGATGAGCTAAAAACGGCTACTGACAGTGCTGAGAAAAGGTCACACACCTGTAGACACAAACAACAGAGACAGCCAGACGTTTATAAATCCATACAGTGATTGACTGTTTGGATAAATCATTCGTTTTAATCTGAATATTGTCATTGTTTTTTTTTTCCCCAGCAGAAAATCGTCTTTTCGTCATTGGAAGTTTGTGTAATTACTGGTATAACTGAAAAGCTACACACTTAAATGGTTTGTCGACGGTTCTTTAGTAAACAAAATGGTTCTACATGGTATCAAAGAACCCGTTGCATAATTAAAAGGTGCTTGGCATCATTAAAGTGTTCTTAAGAATGTGCGATAGATGGTTCTAAATAGAACCTTCGATTATTCTGGTTCTGATATTGTTACATTGCTACATTGTCAGCAGAAGAACCCTTTTGGGTGCTATATCATCTACAGCACATTCTGCATCAAATTACATGATGCAAAGAACCCTTTAATCATGGAAAGGGTTCTTTGAGTGTACATGGTTGTATAGGGAACCATTTGCTTCACTAAAGAACCCTTGAAGAACCATCTTGTTTAGGAGTGTGAGTTTGCACTGAATCCAGACAAGTAGATCACTTGATAATATAACGCATTGTGGCACTTTCAAGTCATGCTTTTATATATTAGTTCTAGATTGTGGGTTCTCCAGCATTTATTCATAGGGTTATTATGCTAAGGACTCTTACTGTAGAGGGCAGGGCTAGTTCTGCCCATGAGGATATGTGTGGGTGAGCAGGAGAAGCTGCGAGGCAGATGTGAGCTGAGTCACAGAGCGAACCATTAGAGAGAAGCTTATGTGAGGCATAGCTGAGGCCAACAACAGCTGGAGAATAAAGCACCATGACTCGTATGAAAGCTGTGTCTCTTTTAATAGCACTAAGCGTGACAGAATACATTGATCATCCAAAACATTATGCCTGATATGCTTTTGATCTTCTACATCCCATCAAAACAGCTCTGATCTTCCAAGACATGGGCTCTACAAGACCTCTGAAGGTGCCCTGTGGTAGCTGGCACAGATCATTTAAGAACGGAATATGGGGAATTTGGAGGCCAAAAGCAACACCTAAACTTTTCATTATGTTCCTCAACCTATTCCCAAACAATGTGCAATACCAGTGCCATGAAGGCATGTACCTGGTTGGAGGATGTTTAGGTAGGTACATGCATCGAATTGACATCCACACGAATACCCGAACTCATGGCTTTTCAGGACATAAGACGAAACAGTGTTTTAGTTTAGTGAATGGACTAAGCACCAATCCCATTTCACCCCTTGCCTACCACTTAGCCCCATCCAAGGCATTGAACAGCAACCAACCATCGAGGAACAGATACAACAGCATAGGCTTAGATGATTTGGACACGTGCAGAATGGGCATAAACCGTATACTGCACTAACTTCTCTGGAGACAGCAACCTTCCCAGTGGAGAATATAATACACTGCGCAAAAGAAAACTCTGATCAAGCACATTGAGGAAGACCTCAAGAACCAATGGCTTGATCTCAACCAAGGAAGAACATTTGCTATGGATCATAAAGGTGGAGAAACATTGTCAATCAATTTCGGGAGAGTGGAATGGGAAAATTCAAACGAGAATCTGGAGAATCTCTGACTTCAGCTTCACATCACTGATGAATTAGGGGGGTGATAATAAATAACTGCCCCCCTCTTTGAAGGCCTATGATCCCTAAATGTAACTAAAGCCCAGCAGTGAGGAGCTGAACTTTCCCCTCCTCTGCTGTCCCTGTAGGGGGTAGGGTAAAAAGAAGAACTGAGATTGAGCCTGTTTATTAGCTATAAACTGAACTGAATCTGGGCTTTAAGGACAGCACTTACTGTGGTTTTACTGGGTTCTTACCACAGACTTTAGAAAACTATCTTAGTGCATCACATTAAGCCATAAAACTCACCAGCTACTCGGAGGAGCTTCTGATTTACTTTCCTGCTGAAATGTTACATTTACTGCGAGTATGTTTGCGCTTACCACCTTTTCCAACATAAAAAACAAGTGCTTTATGATATATTTAAGGTAGATTGATGTCATTTCAGTGAAATTAAGGGAGAACGTTCCATCATTTTACCAAAAAGTAATTATCCAGTGCTTTGCAGTTTGTACCTTGTATTTAAACATGTAGCATGCGTTCCCCTCACGTTCCACACACTACATTAGAGCAATCTAACACCAAAACAGCCACAGGGCTTTCTGTAAGTGTGTCTGTCAGTGTGGTAATGTTGCCGCCTCTGCCTCGGTTTGAGGAACACGGCTCAGAAATTTGCATCAACTTTTTACCATCAATATTTAGCATTGAACTGCTGCTGTGGTGTACTGTTTCAGAGAGTCAATAGCTCAGGGCCAAGTCCATCACCGCAAAACAATCAATTAGTTCTTCTTGCTTTTTGGATGAAATGAAAATGGAAAAGGTGTGGTGAGAGGGTGTGTGGTGGCAGGGGGAGGGAAGGGGGGGCATGAGGCCTCCTTTCTTGTCATAGCACTGAGGACTGATGACGCTGGCTCCTGATAATTCTATTATTATCCATATCTGTAGTACTTTGTGTTCTCTTGCGCAGGTCTAGACGGCAAATCATAAAGACGTTCTTTTCCGCTCAGTGATGCATTCTTTGAGCAGGTCTTTGAAGCAGCATATGCTTTCCATCTACCATTCTTCCTCATGAAGCATGACTGACTGATGTCATTATGCACTAAGCAAAAGTTCTTACTATCTAAATATTTGTGCATCTCACAAGAAAAGACTCATTGTCTGTTTTTCCTTTTCTATTTCCACAATGAAAACCAAATACAGAGTAAATTAAGCATAGAAATGACCGTTGTTTATGGTTAATGTGATGATTTTGGTGTTGACGCTGGGTGTTGATGACGGGTGTTGATTTTGTGTGTTGACGCTGGGTATTGACACTGGGTGTTGATGACAGGTGTTGATGTTGGGTGTTGATGCTGGGTGTTGATGCTGGGTGTTGATGCTGGGTGTTGACGACGGGTGTTGATGTTGGGTGTTGATGCTGGGTGTTGATGCTGGGTGTTGACACTGGGTGTTGATGACGGGTGTTGCCGCTGGGTGGTGACGCTAGGTGCTGATGTTGGGTGTTGACGCTGGGTGTTGATGTTGGGTGTTGACACTGGGTGTTGATGTTGGGTGTTGATGCTGGGTGTTGATGCTGGGTGTTGATGACGGGTGTTGATGACGTGTGTTGATGTTGGGTGTTGATGTTGGGTGTTGACGCTGGGTGTTGACGCTGGGTATTGATGTTGGATGTTGACACTGGGTGCTGATGCTGGGTGTTGATGTTGGATGTTGACGTTGGGTGTTGACGCTGGGTGTTGACATTGGGTGTTGACACTGGGTGCTGACGCTGGGTGTTGACGTTGGGTGTTGATGTTGGATGTTGACGTTGGGTGTTGACGCTGGGTGTTGACGCTGGGTGTTGATGTTGGGTGTTGACGCTGGGTGTTGACTGGAGTTGACGCTGGGTGTAGACGGGTGTTGATGCTAGGTGTTGATGTTGGGTGTTGACGTTGGGTGTTGATGCTGGGTGTTGATGTTGGGTGTTGACGCTGGGTGTTGACTGGAGTTGACGCTGGGTGTAGACGGGTGTTGATGCTAGGTGTTGATGTTGGGTGTTGATGTTGGGTGTTGACGCTGGGTGTTGATGTTGGGTGTTGACGCTGGGTGTTGACTGGAGTTGACGCTGGGTTTAGACGGGTGTTGACGCTGGGTGTTGACGCTGGGTGTTGACGTTCGGTTTTGACGCTGGGTGTTGACGCTGGGTGTTGACGCTGGGTGTTAAGCAGCTAAGAAACAGTCATTTGCGGTTCAGACACATCCACACTCAATGATATGAGGCACTGTTTGACTGTAGAGGCTTGAATATCTAAACTTCCATAGCTGGAACGCTATTTAAAGAATAAGGAGTCGTTTGGGATTCAGCTTGGATTTGACACGACTTCTGACTCATTTCACCCTAGAGCTGAATAGTGGTATTACCCAGATCCAATATGCAGGGGTAGTAGTTTAATAGGTAAAAGGGACAATAGAGGAAGGAATTAGATCTCATTTTCTGTTATTTGTCTGATGCCCTGCTGGTGACATCCCATATAAATAAAAATAATACTTGGCCACACTGTATTGATGATTGTCAACTAAATGCATGAAAATAAGTCATTAAAATGTGATTATTTAAGCACAATAACATCGGGGCTTTGAGTGAAGATCCATTTCAGTGCTTAATTGGTTCATTTCTTCTCCGTGATAGGGAACCTGCTGTATATGACTCTTTAAATAACCGTATATATATATATATATATATATATATATATATATATATATATATAGCATTTTTTTACACAAGGCCCTAACCCTCACTGAGAGTGTACAGGCTCAATTAGGTTGCGCCAAAGTAGTGACGCAACACGGAGCTCCCTCAGAGCCACTAAAGAACGGCCTCACTGACCAGCAGCCCTGACACTGACTGGGACTAAAAGTCAACAGTGGGGAGAGAAGACAAACCTTGCCTATAAAGTTATATGACTGCTTGTAAAATATCTGTTTTCCTGACTAATGGAAATGTGCATGGCTGGAGAAAAGAGCCACCTCAGCTCTACGTCTCCATCTACTAAAACCGCAGGATCAGGCGTCTGCTCTTAGGGTTTTACACGCCTGTGATGAAAGGAAGTTGATGACTGTTAAATCGCTCGATGTTCCAGATGATGACAAACTAATAGAATCCAACACTGACTTAAAATTAAAAAAAAAAAAAAACATCAACCTGGAAATTACATTTTTAAAAACAACAAATAAGTTGTGTTCGCTAATGGACTGAGAAGCTGAGAAGCTGATGCAGCGTTTAAATATTCTCACAGATTCCCAGTTTCAAACGACGGTGCAACTTTATTCTGAGTGTCCCTTTTAAATGAAATAGATTTAGTTGCTTTACACTTTATCTGGTGTCCAAGTTCAGATCTGTAGATGTTTAATTGAGAAGAACGGAACATTAACAGGTTCCATGCAGACCATCAACATCCTCACCAACCATCCACACACTGACACCAGCCTGGACCTGGCGATACACTGGATTAGGGTTTGGGTTCAGATTAGATTAGGATTAGGGCCAGGGTGAGGATTAAGATTAGGTCTTGAGTCATAGTTTGGGTTATGGTGTGGGTTTGGATTAGAGCCATGATGAAGGTTAGGATTAGGTTTTGGGTTGAGGTCAAGGCTATGGATTACAGCTAGGGTGAGGGTTATTATTAGGGTTATGGTTCAGAGTATGTCCAGGGTTAGGTTTTTGAGTAAGTTTGGGTTTTGCTTAACAGAAGTAACATATTAATAACATATTAATAACACATCTGCTTAATGTAAGTGGGCTGTCTCCCAAGACCTGCTGCCAAACCAAACACCGGACACCACTGAAACCAGACAACTACAGCTTTATTTAGACTTTTTTAGGCGAGCTGGCAAGAGGCTAAACCAAATAGAGTTTGGCAAAATAAATTTCACCTCCGCATTTAACCCATCCATGAAGTGAAACACCACATACACACTAGTGAACACACACACTAGGGGGCAGTGAGCACACTTGCCCAGAGCAGTGGGCAGCCCTATCTGCAGCGCCCGGGGAGCAGTTAGGGGTTAGGTGTCTTGCTCAAGGACAGTAGAGCTGCAGCTCTGCTCTGCCTCAGGGGGGCCGCCGTAGCAGACTGGCTCACCCAGTCGGTCCTTCATAGTCTAGAAACCGCAACTCTGCCCGGATTCCTCTGAAACACTTTCCAATGAGCTGCAGCAGATCTGAAAACCGGAAAACTCGTCAAGTTTCCCAAGAGTTTGGGGTGAAGAGCGACTGTTCCTCATTCCTCACACTGAAGACCGAAGAGGAGACGAGGAAGATCTCAGTTACTGTGAGGAAGAGCGCAGAACCACACTAGAACAGAGACTTTACAGAAGAACAGCTGATGAAACAAATTTTGCTGCTATTTTTACTGCTATGTGCACGGCTACTGTGAGTGAGTTTGATGTCAACATGGGTCCTGAATACCAGGGTTTTTTTTCAACGGTCGTCAATCAGACTTCACTGGTGCCTTTACAGTTAGTGCAAAATGCTGCTAGCTTACTCACGGCCACTGAGCACGAGAGATCCGTCCGGTTTTAGCTGCCCTGTTTTTTACAGGGTCCAGTTCAAGGTTCTTTTACTCATTTTTACAGCCCTTAATGGAGCTGCACCCTCTTATATCTTAGAGTTTAGTAAAGCCTCATCCCTCTTCCAGGTCCCTGAGGTCTTTTGATCAGTTACTCTCTTGGCTGTTTCATCGTCTCAGCTGAAGCTTACAGGTGAAAGACTCTGGAACAGCCTACCAGAGAACTTCAGGTGAATTATAAGCTGCACTTATTTTTATTGTACTTCACTGTGTCCATCCATCCATCCATCCATCCATCCATCCATCCATCCATCTTCTAAGCCGCTTCTCCGTCAGGGTCATGGGGGGGGTGCTGGAGCCTATCCCAGCAGTCTTCAGGCGAAAGGCAGGATACACCCTAGACAGGTCGCCAGTCCATCGCAGGGCAGACAGACAGACACAGACAGACAGACAGACAGACAGACAGACAGACAGTCACTCACACCCAGGGGCAGTTTAGCACATCCAATTGGCCTGAGTGCATGTCTTTGGACTGTGGGAGGAAACCGGAGAACCCCCACGCAGACACGGGGAGAACATGCAAACTCCACACAGAGAGGACCCCGGTCACCCGGCCGGGGAATCGAACCCAGACCCTCCTCGCTGTGAGGCGACAGCGCTACCCACCACGCCACTGTGCCGCCCTGCTTCACTGTGTATTGTAGTTTATTGTATTGTATCTTATTGTTATTGTATTGCATTGAATGGCTCAGAGTTCTGCGTTCAACTCTGGTTCTTTTTCTCTTGGTGTCTGCAGTGACTGTGTTTCTAGCAGTATCTGAGCTCAGGACCGTCTTTCTCTCTAACCTGTTGGTAACTAGTAAAGATACTTTCTCTAGATTGACAAAGCACTTCTTGTAAGTCGCTCTGGATAAGAGCGTCTGCTAAATGCTGTAAATGTAAATGTAAATCAGGTCAAGGTTGAAAACCTTTTTGAGTCGGATTTTCCTGATTATTTGTGCACTGGTGTATATGTTGTGTTTATTGGGTCAAATGTGTCCAGCACTTTGGGTTAAATGTGCTCCATAAATAAATGACTTACTTACCTTTTAAACTCTAGCCAATCATTTCAAGCTGTTTTGCCATCAGAGGGAAAAAAAACATCCGATTCAACTCTCTCTCTCTCACACACACACACACACACACACATACACACACACACACACACACACACACACACACACACACACACACAGACACACACACAAGTACATTTATATGGCATTTATAACAAATAGCTAAAGCTCAATTCATTCTCTGAGGGTACAAATATCATTATTTTTCTATTTTTTCTTTTATTTATTATTATTTTCTTTTTTTTCTTTTTATTTTGTTTTGTTTTTTTCCTCCCAATTTCTACCATTTTATTCCTCCTTTTTTCCCCCCTTGTAATTTTTGTTTCCTTGTATGTTTGCAATTTGTTGTCCTCCCTCTACACGACGGCAGAATAAAGAAAAATGTGTCCTCCAAAGAAGGGGTGGGGGGTGGGGGGGGGGGGGGTTTGGGATTATACCATCTCTAATAATTACAAATGCAGATAGATAGACAGATGGAACGAAAGATTATTAGACAGAACGTTATTAGTCCCAAGGGAAACTGCAGTGTTACAGCAGCAGGAACATGCAGAACTGAGAAAGGAAGGAAACAGGAACAGGCCACTTGACATATTAGTTGACAGGAGGCAACAGCGTTTCCACTAAAGCTGCACGAGGTACTCGTCAATGAGCCGCAGTAGTTACACCATTCTTAGTGCACAGTAACGCCAACAGCATCATTTCTGGTAGGTAACGAAGTGAGCAGCTTATCCTTATCAACAAACAACCAAACAGTACTACAGTTCAGAGGGTACAGGGGATAAAGCCGCAGTACTCAGCACTGGAGTTAATGATCTTATCATTCATCGGTTCTGCAGCAGGAGGTCAGTACTGCCCCGGCTGTGAAGTGCCTCATTATAGACTAATAGCAGAGGGTAAGGATGACCTCATATGCTGCTCCTTGGCACAGTATGTTACTGAAACACAGGTAATTACATTCATGTACAATTTCTATTAACGCACAACTTTCTCCTAAGGCTGCATTTTATGTGGTCTGCTGGTGTATTCCCTCATTAGATTTACAGGATTTTTAATTAGTTAATTAGTTAAATAAATAATTAATTAATAATTAAAGCTGGGGTTTCACTACATGGTTTTTACCCTGATTTTGGCTCCGATCAGCTCCAGTCTAAAGATTTTGGATCAGATGGAAGATGAAGTCGACAGTGTCACACATCCGGCAAACTCCCAGTCGGACTCCAATTCCCAGGAATCTTTGCAAGATCATTTGACTTTGGACTCTCGCTCACATGCCTATCAGCGTCCATCCATCCATCCATCCATCCATCCATCCATCCATCCATCCATCCATCCTTCCATCCACCCATCCATCCATCCATCCATCCATCCATCCATCCACCCATCCATCCATCATCTTCCGCTTCTCCGGGGTTCGGGTCGTGGGGGCAGCATCCTAAGCAATGAGGCCCAGACCTCCCTTTCTCCAGCCACCTCCACTAGCTCTCCAAGTGGGATTCCGAGGCGTTCCCAGGCCAGCTGGGCAATATAGTCACGCCAGCGTGTCCTGGGTCTTCTCCGGGTTCTCCTCTCGGGTGGACTTGCCTGAAACACCTCCCGAGTGAGGCGTCCAGGAGGCATCCTAACCAGATGCCCGAACCACCTCAGCTGGCTCCTCTCGACATGGAGAAGCAGCGGCTCTACTCCGAGTCCGGTATATTGCGAAGTATTGCAGCCATAAGATCGTACAGAGCGTTTGTTCTGACTGCCTTGTTGCCTTGTTTGACCTCTGCCTGGATTACCTGTTTGTCCGCCCAGTGACCGCTGGGATAGGCTCCAGCACCCCCGCAACCCTGAGGGAGAAGCGGCTTAGAAATTAAGTGTGTGTTTGTGTGTGTGTGTGTGTGTGTGTGTGTGTGTGTGTGTGTGTCTTTGCCCCTCTGCCCGCCTGTGTTGCTGGATCAGTGTATCGACTCTTGGACTCGTTTTGGAAGACGTGTTTGCCTGTTTGCTGTTTTTGTTTTTGAACCCTCTTTTGAGGATCTGCATGCGTCTGAGTTCTGCTGCCTCGTCACAGACAGCGGGGGGGGTGAGTGGAGTAGCGTGTGAGCGGCGCAGAATCAGATGTTTTACCACCCAATCACGTTTCAGATCACTCGGGGAATTTCAAACATGTTTGATTTTTCTGACCCGAGTCTGAGCGCAATCTAGCTGTGGGAAGTGGTCAGTGACTCATTCTGAAGGGACTCATAACAGCCAGTGAAATCGGAGAGCACAACAGAAGAAAATTTACCAAATACAAAAATAAAAATGGTGAAGAGACTCTTGTGTTTAGCGAAGCTCGTTAATGATCTGGGTTGAAGGTGCAGATACTGATTCTGGAGAATGATTGTTGATATTTGAACCATAAAACAGCAAAACAATAACAGCATCCCTTCAGAAGCTCCTTCAGAAGCTCCTTCAGAAGCTCCTTCAGAAGCTCCTTCAGAAGCTCCGACCCCCAAATTCATGGATGGGCATTGCAAAGGTGACACATGGCTAACAAACGTAACAAATATTTTTATGGCCATAAAACCCTTTGCACATGTTATTTGGACAAATATCATGATACAGTGGTTATGGTGTTATAGTATATAATATATAGTATATAGGTTATAGTAATGGTTATAGTAATGATACAGTGGTTACAGTGTTATAGTATATAGTATATAGGTTATAGTAATGGTTATAGTAATGATACAGTGCTTACAGTGTTATAGTATATAGTATATAGGTTATAGTAATGGTTGTAGTAATGATACAGTGGTTACAGTGTTATAGTATATAGTATATAGGTTATAGTAATGGTTATAGTAATGATACAGTGGTTATAGTGTTATAGTATATAGTATATATAGTATATAGGTTATAGTAATGGTTATAGTAATGATACAGTGGTTATAGTGTTATAGTATATAGTATATAGGTTATAGTAATGGTTATAGTAATGATACAGTGGTTACAGTGTTATAATATATAGTATATAGGTTATAGTAATGGTTATAGTAATGATACAGTGGTTACAGTGTTATAATATATAGTATATAGGTTATAGTAATGGTTATAGTAATGATACAGTGGTTACAGTGTTATAGTATATAGTATATAGGTTATAGTAATGGTTATAGTAATGATACAGTGGTTATAGTGTTATAGTATATAGTATATAGGTTATAGTAATGGTTATAGTAATGATACAGTGGTTACAGTGTTATAATATATAGTATTTAGGTTATAGTAATGGTTATAGTAATGATACAGTGGTTACAGTGTTATAGTATATAGTATATAGGTTATAGTAATGGTTATAGTAATGATACAGTGGTTACAGTGTTATAGTATATAGTATATAGGTTATAGTAATGGTTATAGTAATGATACAGTGGTTGCAGTGTTATAGTATATATAGTATATAGGTTATAGTAATGGTTATAGTAATGATACAGTGGTTACAGTGTTATAGTATATAGTATATAGGTTATAGTAATGGTTATAGTAATGATACAGTGGTTACAGTGTTATAGTATATAGTATATAGGTTATAGTAATGGTTATAGTAATGATACAGTGGTTGCAGTGTTATAGTATATATAGTATATAGGTTATAGTAATGGTTATAGTAATGATACAGTGGTTGCAGTGTTATAGTATATATAGTATATAGGTTATAGTAATGGTTATAGTAATAATAAAATGGTTATAGTGACACGGCAAGTAATGTAACGTTATGTAAGTTGTGGGTTAGCAAACTGCCGCTATAACTGCTGCTGTGATAACCAGTCCCTATCACAAACATGATCGAACTGGACAAAACAACACTGACCTATTAATTCGGTGAAAGAGCAAAAATGAGTTAATGTTACCTCATTAATGCAGCCTCCTCATCCCTTTTCATACCGTTGAGCTGTCCTTGAAGCACAGTCGCCTCCTTTTCCTCACCTTCTTGTTTTCCTTTCCTGCAGCAGTTACCAGGGCCAGCGTCTACTGTGTTGGTGCAAAAGGCGAAGAAAACAGCAGCAGCTCCATGTTTATTTGCGTCTCCTGGTAACAGGAGAACCCGTGAGTTTGTACAAGTTCTATGAGCTCGGTTCTGTTCAGTGACGACTGAAAGGTTGAGTAATGTGTGGTCCCCAATATTTCAATCACCAGAAAAACCTGCAGAAAGCAGTGATGGTGAGACGGCCAGTCTTTTATGATCTTCTAGGACTTTAGGAGCTGTGTAGTATATCATAGCTTTAATAAAGCTTGTGCATTTAACCACTTCCACTAGAAATGTCCGCTGTTCCTGTTGTGCATCTTTCTTTCCAGGTATCAGCACCGACTCTTTTTTCTGGCAGCATTTTAGCTCAAGGGTAGTGTGGATTAGTACTCAGGGGCCTCTAACCTTATCCGCAGAGTGTCTACCGGTCTTCCTTCCAAACAAGAAAGAGCTCACCTTATTCTACTCGTTACATCACCCTGCAGAAAAAGACCCATAGCAACCATTTAGTGTTTCTGTTGGTTCCTGATGGTTCTGTCATGTGTTTTTGCTTTTTTATGGGTTTATATCACAGTGTAAAGTATTCCTAATGTTTAACAGGTGACCAGTAGCTGATTCTAAATGCATGTGATGGTTTCCTAATGGGATCTTCTACAGAAAGCTAGTGATCCCTATTAGCCAATTCCCATTACAAAGCAAAACCATTAGGTTTTGATCCTAATAGTTTCTAATGGTCCCTTTTCAGCAGGGCAGCTGGCCTCCGTCTTCAACAATGTAATCAGGTGAGCTCCTGCTTGATTCAGATGAAACTCTCTGGCCACACTGGACCTTTATGGATGAGACTGGACACTCCCGCTCTAATGTATTTGGACCAGGTGGGATAAATGCTCTGAGTGGACATCAAAGCATTTCTCTAAGTTGCTCTGTATAAGCCATCTTTACAAACGTTTGCGAACTTTCAAGAGATCAAAGATGTGACTTGCCAACCGTGAAGCAGGCCAAGTGATTTTCTCAACAAAGGCAACTCGTTCAATTTTCACCTCTGTTGTTCCCGTGGCCATGAAGGCAGGATGTGACCAACAGCAATGAAAAGCTTTCCAACACCTTAATAAGAAGAGGCTGGAGAACCTTGGCAGAACAAAGCCAATGTATTTGGTCTTGGGATCATTATAGGGCCTGCACATCTGTACCTTCATCTCACCTTGGCATGGTCAAACAATGGGCCAGCTTTTGTGGAAAAAAAAAAACTTTGGAGTTGGGAAAAGAACTCTAAAGGCTGATTCGTACTCCTGAGAAGACAAAAAGGGCAAGAAGTAGGTTCTTATGCTGCTCCAAAACATCTAATTTGGCAAATTAGCCACATTTCTTGATATTCAGCAAAGTGTTGACTGACATGAAACAATTCTTCATGCCAAAAGATCAACACTTTTATACAAAATCCTGAGTAGAACCAAAGTTTATATTCATCCTCTGATGAGAGTAGAAATATGAGCATAAACACTCATTATGTGGATGCTAGTATTAATGGGAAGCTCACCAACATTTCACTATGTCATTTCTTTATGTCACCTCAGCCAACACTTTGCAAAATAATAATTCTGAAAATATCGATCTGCACCTTAACACAGAGCTAGAGTTTACACGCTGGTGCTCTTATTGATGATGTAATAGTGCTTGGTGACTTTACCATCACCTGGAAGAGTGATTAATTTGCTAAATTGTCATTAACTTCAACAGTAAGGGTGTGTGGTTGGTTAGTGTAGTGGGTAACACCTCCGCCTTCTATGCTGTAGACTGGGGTTCAATCCCCACCTGGGTAACCACCCTAAACTAAACCAATAAGAGTCCTTGGGCAAGACTCCTAACGCCACCTTCGCCTCCCTGTGTAAAATGATCAAACTGTAAGTCGCTCTTGATTAGAGCGTCTGCCAAATGCCGTAAATGTAAGAACCATTAGATCCTGTTGGGATTGGGAGCAGGTGGCAAAAGGTATAAAGCTGGACCCTTCAGTGCAGTGATGACCAATGGAGAAAGCACAACTGTAGTTTAGGCTGCTGTACTTTGTGCAGAGCCCAAAATAAAGCACTTTGAAAATCAGCTGGTAATATTTTGTTTTGGACGGTGCCCCCTAGTGGACATGCCCCAAGTGCAAGGACAAGGACTGGCACCTACCATGCAGCTTGAAAGCTTGTCAACATTTCTGACCGCATGTCTTCGATCCTGATACATTTCTATTCGATCAAACTCTTTAATTTGACTGAGCCATTTTCTTTTTCAACTGTTCACTGTAGACTAGCTGGTGCTTTCAGGGTTGTTGTCTTCCTGCAGGACACGCCTTCTTTTGAGGTTCAGGTCATGGATTGATGCAAAACATTCTCCAGAATTTCTTGACACAATCCAAAATTCATAGTTCCATCAAATGATGGCACAGGTGTCCTGGTCCGATAGCAGCAAAACAGACCCAGACCATGATACTGCCACCACCATGTTTCACAGCTGAAAACTGGCTTTACGCTGAAATGCAGTGTTTGTTTTTTGCCATACGTAAGATGATGTTCTTCCCGGAGAGTGCTGGCTTTCTCCTTGCTATCATTACATACTCTTCTTGTTCAGTATTTGCCTGACGGTGGACGGTAAACACTGGCATCATAAGATAATCCTTTATTAGTCCCTCAACAGGGAAACTGACAGAGCCACAACAGCAAAGGGACAGCAAGGCACTCAGTAACGTAATAACGAGAAGAGAATTAACAAAGTAATTGTTAATTACTGGATACGGTTACATTTTCTTACTTTGCACTGTATGGACAATGTATATAAAGATAAAAAATATAAATAAAAATTATGAACTCTATTCTTCACATAAATGCTATTCGCAAAAATTAACAATATAAACATCATCATCATCATCATCATCATCATGAGCTGCTAGTCCAGATCGGTCTGGAGCAGTTGAGGCAGCAGAGAATCCCAGATGACCCTGTCCCCTGCAACTTCCTCCAGCTCATTCCCGGGGACCCCAAGCCGCTCCCAGGCCAACTTGGAAATATAGTCTGTCCAGCAGGTCCTAAGATGACCCCGGGGTCTTGTAGGCCGTGCCTGGTACCCCGAGCTCCTCACCCTTTCAAACAGAGTGTAGCCACCACCCTGAGAAGAGGCTAATTTCTGCTGCTTGTATCTGTGATCTCATTCTTTCAGTCATTCCCCACAGCTCATGACCACAGGTGAGGGTCAGGATGTAGACCGACCAGTAAACAGAGAGCTTCGCCTTTTGGCTCAACTCCCTCTTCACCACTACAGTCCGGTACAGTGACCGGATTACTGCTGTTGTCCGTCCCAGCCTGCGGCCGATCTCACCATCCCTCTTCCCATCACTCGTGAACAAGACCCCGAGACACTTAAACTCCTCCACAATATAAACAATTATAAATAAAAAGAAAAATATTTACACTGTGAGGATATTTTACCTGAGTTACTGAGTACAAGAGAGACCTGCCGGTCCTTAGATGTTACCTTTAGGTTCCTTGTGATTCCAGACCTCAGCATCACTGAATGCATTTGATTACCTCAGAATATGATCAACCAACTTCTAAGACTGAACTTCGGAGGCGTGGCTACAGATTTCTTTGTGAAAGAGAAAGTGAGTCTCCAGAGAAGAATGGAAAATGGGATGTTATATTTACTTGCTGAGGCTTCTGTGTAATTTTCTGTGAAATACAGGGTTTTGATTTTTCCCCTGACACAGAAAAATGAATTTTTACTGAACAGCTGTTTTGACTGGACATTAAGTTTAATGAAAACTGCGCTCTGACTCACACATGATCTTTTCTGCAGAGCACTTTGGATTCATTATTTACTAGGAAGCACTTCTACCAAACATGTACACTCTTAAAAAATCTTCAGTGGTTCAGAGCAGCTGCCCACCCTACGCTGATGTTCTCAGACTCCTAGTTATTCCTAATACCAATATTACTGCTATTAATATTAGTAATATAATCCCTTGTAGGTAGTCTGACCAGAGGAGGATGGGTCCCCCCTGGTGAGCCAGGTTCCTCCCAAGGTTTCTTCCTCAGTTCTGAGGGAGTTTTTCCTTGCCACTGTTGCCCCTGGCTTGCCCACCGGGGGGGTTTCTGTACATTCTTACAGTCCTGTTAAAACTTTGTCTTTTCCAAAATTCTGTAAAGCTGCTTTGTGACAACATCCGTTGTAAAAAGCGCTACAAATAAATTTGATTTGATTTGATTTTAATACTACTACTACTACTACTACTACTACTACTACTAATAATAATAATGATAATGATAATAATAATAATAATAATGATAATGATAATAATTTTATTTCTATAGCACTTTTCATGCCAGTGGCAGCTGAAAGTGCTTTACAGACAGGTGATAACACAGTTATAGAAGAGACCATTAGTGTTTGTTTAGAATCAGAAGAAAATAAAGATAAAACCACGAGACGTTCAGTTTTAGTTGAATGCTCATTTAAAGAGATACGACTTTAGGTGCTTCTGAAAAGTGAGCACTGAGCTCGACCGTCTAATAAAAGGTGGAACTGAGCTCCACAGTCTAGAAGCAGGATAACTGAAAGAGGGAGTTTTTAATGGCATTGGTTCCTTGTAGAACCATGAACACCGAAATATCTGTTGGCATGGGTTAAAAGGGTTCTTCACATGGTGAAATGGTTCTTTAGATTGATAGAGAATATGTTGGATGTGGTTCCATGTAGGGCCAAAAAGGATTCTTCTCTCGTATATAATATTGCCATCATAACAGCAGCAGAACCATTTTGGTGTTACATAGAACCCTTTTGAAAAATGTTAGGTGTCCAGTGTGGGAGGCGCATCCAGCCTTTCTGCATTTCTTCATCCAAACATCTGCGCAAATATCCTGAAACACCTACAGCTGCAATTCCATTTTTCACGTAAGTGCAAGTTCTTTGTGACAAAAGTAAAAA
>NC_051211.1:1527500-1602500 GCF_015220715.1 Pygocentrus nattereri | reverse complement strand
ACCACAATATCATTTTACTGAGTTGAGTTCTTTTAAATAAAACTCCTCGTGTTTTTATTTTGAATAATTATATTAATTTCAGTGAAACACCTCAGGCCTGGACAGCCGAAGCAAAACGACCTCACGTCAGCCCTCTGTTCATTAAGTGCTTTGATATTGATGTTGCTTTTAAATTTATTTGTTTTTCTTGTTGCTTCACCTGCTTTTAAACCATGTGGTCAGTAAATTACTCATAAATGGAGCATGAAGGTGGAAGGAATTTTAGAGGCCAGAAGACTCGTCTCTTCATTCTAGATGCTGGACAGCCACATGGAAGTAAGTAGACAGCATTTCAGGGTTAACTTCCAGGTAAATAAAGGCAAAACAGAATCGATCAGTCTTTGGGATAAAAGCACAACATTTAACCTCAAAGAGGGTCAATTAAATCGGATCACCAGCGCTCAGTTACACTTGTGCCTTCTCCAATACCGTAAACGGGGAAGAACATCTCCCTCGCATTGAACCCCAAGAGAGTTAAACTTAAGAAAAATAGCATTTTCCTCAACGTCGTATTGGCTGTTGAATTAATACAATAAAATTTTAAAGATGACATAAACAAAGTGTAACGGGGAGCAAATCCAGTGTCATAGTCGAGACAGTCCAGGGTCAGAGATCCAACACGGATAGATCGGGGACCAGACATGACAAACCAGAACCAAACAAACAAACAACACCAGTACAACCAACACAGCGTGTAACACCAACAACACAGACAGAGATTCAAACAAAGCAAACATCAAACAAACAGCACCATCAAGCAAATCAAACAACAAAGATCAGCACAGACCAGGGGCAAACACAGGGCTTGAAGGCACATGGAAAACGAGGGACAGGTGGAAAACAGGTGGAAAACAGGTGGAAAACAGGGCCGGAGTCATGAAGCAGGGGGCTAAACCAAAACATGAACACATGGACCGGACTGGGAGGGGCCAATCGTGACAGAAAGAGTAAAAGGGAGAAAGAATAATAAACCAAGCACTTAATGACCCGAGGGGTAAAATAAGGTCATTTTTATTTTGGCTGTACAGAAATGAGGCGTTTTACAGAAAATAATAGTTTTTCAAAATAAAAGTTAAGACTCTGAGTTTGAAAAAAATGTTTCTCAGTAAAATAACATATCATTTCAAATTAATACGACATGTATGCTTTATAAACGTTGATTTAAACATTCATAAACATGTTATGAGGTGTTTATATAAGATGTTTTTTTTACCTTTGATCTCACTTTCTTCACACGTGATCACTATTTTTACGTGATGACACATTCTTTCACAAGATCACACTTTTTTTGATTAAAAGAGAGTTTCAGCCACGGGCCTCAGCGGTGCAGCGGGTAGTATCACAGCCCATGTTATGAGGTGTTTATATAAGATGTTATGCCTGTGTGATGTAGACTAGTGTCATGGATGGTGATCTTTAGCAAATCTAAAATCTCATGTAGAAAGTTATTAGCCACATTTACATGCAGCCTAATAATCCATTAATAACCTGACTAATAGCTCAATCGGAATAGAATACGTCCATGTACACACTTCGGAATAATCTAGTCTGATTAAGGCCTTTCAGAATATTTTCTGTCTGATTGATCAAAGTGGGTAATCCTGTAAATAATCTGTTAAATAGAAGAATAATATCCATGTAAACGCCTGTATCCGATTACTTTCCCTATCGGAAAGTGTAAGTCATAGTGAGAGTTTATACCGTTCGACACGGCGGAGCAGAAACTGGTCTGCAGAGGAGACGAAGTTCATGCTCTGATCTTTAAAAGACGGCGGTGGGACGGACGTCCAGCTTATGTGTCTCAGAGCACGACGTCTTCCTCTCGGCCTTCTTTAATAAGGACGTGTGAAGGACGTTTTCCTGAGTCTGACGTCATTTTAAAGCAGTTAAAAACACAATCACTGCTCACTGCTGCTCATCTCACTCTGACTGGACCTCACGGGATGCTGGTTGTCATGGTAACGCCTACACTAAGTGGTTCTCCACTTAGAGGCACATCACTTTTAATCTGATTACTTGTAGTGAGCATGGAAATGAAGATGTTCATCAGATTGTTGAGCAGATTGAGAATAAACACCTCAGTCTTCATCTGTAATCAGAATGCATTCAATCGCATTGGCCAAAATATTTGCATGCAAACACGGCCAGTGTGGGGATAGTTTACACACACACTGTCAATTTACAGGACAGTTAACGTGAGCTAAACACATCCTTTGGGTCAAAACAGAAAACGAGCATTTCCCTTGCTTTCAACTTTCCCTAATGAGTATAATTAACAGGTGTGCACAAATCAGTGGAATTATGACATCAAGGTGTTCCACTCAGCCAATCAGGCTTCTAAACCGCAAACACATTTCCAGGAATTTTTCCCAAGCAATCAAGAGAAAAGCTGTAATGCTGTAAATAAGGGAACAATGTCAATATAAACAGTGCCAAATTAACATAATGACGTGGTGTCATTCATTTACAATCCAACAAGATTTCCAATTTGCTCAACCATTCATTGGAGCCATGAAGGGCTTAGTGACACCCAAAGCGCGGAGGAGTTCCTCCGTCTCAGTGACTGATCGCTCTGAGGCTGAGCGGATGAGGGTGGGTTAGCAGGGGCGACAATAAACCACAAAATGAAAATCCCAGAGAAGATTAAAGACCATAATCACCTTTTCACAGGGAAACATTTCAGCAAACAGCCCTACAGGAGGAAGCAGCACAGATCAGGCATTGCTGTGGGGAGGTCTCTGAGTCTAAGGCTGGCTCCACACAGTGAAACTTTCATGCAACTTGAAATGCTTGAAATCTACATGAAACTAAATTGCACTTGAGTTGCATAACATGTCCTGCAATTAGCTTGAAACTGAGTTGCAATAGTCTCAACTTCATAAAATAAGTTTCATGAAACAGCTAATTAAAACAACAATAATGTGTTTTCGTCAACTATCACACTTTTTACTGAATGAACAGACAAGAAAAGAATAAAAGGTGGTTTATGGACAGTTGCAAATGAGAACAGCCATTCGTCAGTTTTTCTGAGCAGAGGAGACGAGTTCCCTATAGTGACCAATCACGCTTCTCCGTCTGGAAATCCGATGGACGAGTCTGGGTTTGGCGGTTGCCAGGAGACGGTACTTGTCTGACTGCACTGTGCCGAGTGTAAAGTTTGGTGGAGGGGGGATCATGGTGTGGGGCTGTTTTTCAGGAGTTGGGCTCGGCCCCTTAGTTCCAGTGAAAGGAACTCTTAAAGCTTCAGCACCAAGAGGTTTTGGACAATTTCCTGCTCCCAACTTTGTGGGAACAGTTTGGGGACGGCCCCTTCCTGTTCCAACATGACTGCCCACCAGTGCACAAAGCAGGTCCATAAAGACGTGGATGAGCCAGTTTGGTGTGGAAGAACTGGACTGGCCTGCACAGAGTCCTGACCTCAACCCCATAGAACCCCTTTGGGATGAATTAGAGCGGAGACTGTGAGCCAGGCCTTCTCGTCCAACATCAGTGTCTGACCTCACAAATGCTCTTCTGGAAGAACGGACAGAAATTCCCATAAACACTCCTAACCCTTGTGGAAAGCCTTCCCACAAGAGCTGAAGCTGTTATAGCTGCAAAGGGTGGGCCGACATCACATTAAACCCTATGGATTAAGAATGGGATGTCAGTCAAGTTCATACACGTGTGGAGGCACCCAGATGCTTGAAGGTTTCACTGTATTTTTGAAAACATTTTTTTTTTCTCTGAATTTTGGCCTGGAGGCCCCATTAAAACTGCATTTTTGGTCACTGAAAGCTTCTGGAAACACCCTCTGTGGAGGAGCCAGTGTGAGCCTGTATGAACAGCTGACACGGCTGGTGGAGGGTTGCTTCCATGTAGACAGTAAAATCACACTTGATTACATGTTTGCTTAACCCATTCACATCCAACATGTAATTTAGTACGATGAGGAAAAACACCAGCTCCAGGTTGTGAGTGGTTGAAAGTGGTTTGAACATCTAAAAGTGTGTAGTTAGGGACTTTGCTTTCACGCCTTTTTACACTTTTTTCCCACAAATAAATGCAGATTTTTCAGAAAACCTATTCAACCATGTGGCCCCTTCAGAAAGTCACTCATGTGAAGTGCCTACACATCACGATCACATATAAATCCACGCAACCTCTTGAACTAAATGTGATTTTTTCCCCCACGTGATCACAGTTTTTTTTACATGCGACTGCACTTTTTTCACATTTTATCACTTTTTCATTTTTTGCACATGAACACAGCTTTTTACATGTGGCCACACATTTTCTCGTATTTGACCACACTTCTTTCACGGCATCAGTGATTACACGTTTTGTTCATGAGATCAAATGAGATCAAACATTTTTTTTACCTTTGATCTCACTTTCTTCACACGTGATCACTATTTTTACGTGATGACACATTTTTCACCCGATCACACTTTTTTCCACTTCTCGCTCTGAAAAGGTTTCATTCCATCTGAAAATGCGATCACGTGTGAACCAGTGCACATTTTCTCACGTCTTCTCAAGTTCTTTAGGTCTGCGTGCGTCTGAAAAGTGACACTAAGTGCATAATCCCCAGATATGATCACACGAAAGTCACGGGTTTTGCCTGTAAAGGACCTACAATCATGAAAAATGATAAAAACTATTTTTAATCATGTGTTTTGATTCAGGTGAAATGGGTCCCTTAGCCCTGCGCCCAGGCATGCTCAGAGAACACACTGATTAAAGGAGAGTTTCAGCCACGGGCCTCAGCGGTGCAGCGGGTAGTATCACAGCCCATCAGAGAAATAGGAGTCCTTGGGCAAAACGTCTGAACGTCTACAATCGCTAACCTTTTTAAAATGATTAAACTGTGAGCTGCCCTGGATGAGAGTGTCTCTCAAACATAATGGGCTCATTTCGCTTCACGGTATCATCAGACAATGAGTCCCTGTTGTTTTTATCATTCTTCATTTTCCTAATATTTTCACTAATAAACATTGTGATTGCTTTTGAAGCACACCGTCTCCCTCTGGACTTCATGCTCCATCTTACCTGCTCTTACTGTTCTTCTCAATGCATGTGACCTTAAATTCTGTGCTTTTCATCGCTTGCTTGTGGGCTGCCGTGCTCCTATGGTGGTCAAGTTTATGCAATGTTGTTTTGGAAGTTTTTTGGAAAAAATGAAAGATACGACTTTAAGATTAAGATTACGAGACCCTTATTAGTCCCACAACGGGGAAATTCCACCTCCACATCTAACCCATCCATGCAGTGATACACCACATACACACTAGTGAATACACACACACTAGGGGGCAGTGAGCACACTTGCCCGGAGCGGTGGGCAGCCCTATCCACAGCGCCCGGGGAGCAGTTGGGGGTTAGGTGTCTTGCTCAAGGACACCTCAGTCGTGTATTGTCGGCTCTGGGGATCAAACCGGCCACAGCAATAAGATAAAATTAAGACTACCCTTAAAAAGGTTGATGACTGGTTTAAAACTAGTTTATAAACGGTTGTTAATTATGTCATAAAGACCTTAAAATCATGAATAAGCAGTTACAACACAAGTAAAACGGATAGCAGTGGCCTGTTGTTTGCCTAATAGTGAACCCTCATTCATTTAAACTTCAGACTGTCAGATTTTCACACCTAAAAAACGACTTCATGGGGCAACAAGTAAAATAACTAGTTTTATTCAACCTGGATAAATACGGTGTAGCTCTTCACGTTGAATCAAGCCAGTTCAATTGCTCGTTACCACATACAGCATGTATTTAAGTAGATCTGACGAGACACTATTTACAGTTCATCAGTCAGATGTTCATATTCGTCACATATAACAGCTCACGTTTGCCCTTTTTACTGTTATAAATGCTTATTAATGGTTCGTAAAGCCTTTAAGACCCATCACCCTTAATAAACTACTTGTAAACGGCTCATAAATGCTTTGTAAGAGCAGTCTTATTTCAAAGGGGCACTGAATGGAAAAGGAGATCTCAGAAAAGCCTGAAAGTCTGCACGGGAAGGCGGTTCGGAGCCTAAGAGAGTCCTTGAAACGTAAAGCTTTGTTAAAGGTGAACATTATCACCTGTGTTATCAGTGACCACTCCATCCTCCACGAGGTTCATTAGCATGCAGGTCAGGGATATCGAGTGAAAACAACATGCACAGCAACAGCGTTTGCCTGTGACCTTCTCTCTCACTCAGACTAATCTCACCTGAGACTGTATGGTTCGTAAACAAACACAAAACAATTTCTGCCGCTAAATTGGCAGGAGGAGCCATCAAGAAGATGCACCGTGTGGCGGAATGATGACATACGTGTTGTCAGATGGCACCAGACAAGAGACGAGTGAGCCCGGTGGGAAAAGGGAACACGGGCGGCTCCTCTGCCCTCAATCCACGGACCCTGGTCCGGTCATTACTGCTGCCTTCTCTGCCAGTTATGTCTGCAAAACACCAGGTACACAATACGGTTATGACTGATGTGGCTTCTGTGAAGGTCCTATTACTGCCCTCTCCTCCCAAACATTCTGTCTCTCCTCTCGAGGCTCTTTCAAATAAAAGTGCCAAAAAGGGCTCTTGGGAGCGGAGCCACTGAGGAATCCTTTGTCATTCCTTAAGAAGGTGGCTTCTGGATGGTTCTTCAAAGCAGTGATTCACAAACTGGTGCTAATGGACCCCAGATGGTCCAGAGCTTTGCTCCATCCTACCTCACACATCAAGAGTTTGGGACCACTGCTTCAAAGCCATTTAAAATGTGCATGATTTCATGATGAGATGAGACTATTAATTGGGTTGGGCCAACAGACAATTGCTGAAATGTAATCATGTCATAACAAGCGACTGAACTGGTTCGATTCAGCTTCACAAACTGCATTAACTGAAAGAATCATTCACTCAAAGTGTTTATTCAGGTGGATTAAAACTGCTTCACTTACTTTACAACATGAAGTCATTTTTACCGTGTAAGATTCTTCGCTTTGTGTGTCTGTTTTTCATTAACACTTCATTAAAAGGAGTAAACCTGAAATCTGTCTATTATTATTGCAGTGAATGACCGCCCACTTGTCCAGCCAGACACTGATGGATGACTGACTGTCGAGCCCTCCTGCTGCCCACTTCAGACCAGCTGCCCACCAGAAGTGGACAAAGTACACAAATCATGTACTTGAGTTAAAGTCGAGACCCCCAAGGTAAAATATCACTCCAGTAAAAGTAGAAGTTCCTCTTTTAGACCTCCACTTGAGTAAAAGTACTAAAGTATTTCCCTTCAAATGTACTTAAGTATAAAGTAAAAGTACTAAAAGAGTAATTCTGGCTCTGATGTCCTGTTATCATTTTTATAACCAGACTGGCTTCATGAACTCATTTCAGGTGAAAGTCCTCCAGCGTCTCTCTTGGTAAACCAGTCTTTTAATAGAAGGTCATTAATTAGTGACGCTGACGTCTATTAAAATGATCAGAAGCACAAAACACTGAAGGTAAACAGTTTCCATCAGGGAGAACCGAGTGGCTCTGAAATCACTTTTTACACACAAGCAAAGTTTCAGTTTCAGATTTATTTACAACTTAGTTCCAAGTTTAAGTTGAATAAAAACTGGCTTTAAACTCAGGATCACAGATGAGCTCCTTTACTATGTTGATCTGTAGGCGTCTGTTCATAAACATAAACCAGCCCAAACTCATTTACTATAAAATGAAATGGTGTTTGTAGAAATTCAGAAAAAAGCCGCGTCAGTCTCGACTGCATATGTGGACATATTTCTATATTGAGCTCTATTTACACAAAGTTAGGTTAGTTCATCATTTATGTTGAACAGACTCTCCCAAAGTTTTACGCTGCTGCGCTGACGTTGAACCGCGTGCTGCACTGGGTCGGTATGACCAACAGGTCAAAACCAGCTCTAAACAAAGTGACCGCTGGGCCCTGATTGGTGCTCTGGCTTTGCGCTTCTTTCGTTTTGACATGTGACGTTTTTATACACACAGAAACCAAAAGGAACGACAGATTTCTCAAAATGTAGGAGGAAAAAGTCGGATATTAGACTCTGAAATGTAGTGGAGTGAAAGGAGAAAGTCGCCCAGAACGGAGAAACTTCAGTACAGATACACCAAAAATACTAAAGTACAGAAACTAATTACATTTACTCAGATACTCAGTTACTGTCCACCACTGATGCCCACTTCAGACCAGCTGCCCACACCCAAGCTACCACCACCTGCCTTGGACCAGCTGCCCATCCTACACTGATGTTCTCATGGACTCCCAGCTATTCCTACTACTAACACTACTGCTGTTAATATTAGTAGTGTAATAACTCTGTAGGTAGTTTGACCAGAGGAGGACGGGTCCCCCCTGGTGAGCCTGGTTCCTCCCAAGGTTTCTTCCTCAGCTCTGAGGGAGGTTCTCCTTGCCACTGTTGCCCCCTGGCTTGCCCACCTGGGGGTTTTACATTCATGTTAAAACTCTGTCTTTACAGGAATTCTGTGAAGCTGCTTTGTGACGACATCAGCTGTAAAAAGCGCTACGAATAAATTTGATCTGATTAGATTAGATTTGTGTTAGCCTGTTAGCCAGCTAGCTTTCTGCCACCTGTCTAGCCTGTTAGTGATGACAGAACGTAGCTGGTTAAAAAGGGAATATAAGGTGTAAAATGGTTTGTTGGGAGTAGACAGTGATGTTCTACTGGCAGATTGTTGCATTTAATCCACAGGGATTTCTAAGTTAACAGCTGGGCTTCTTCACCGAGTCACTACGAAGGCACGGTCTCGTGTCACTGAAGCTCGGTGCTGTGTGTGGTTGGAGCGCTGCTGTTCTTGCCGTCGTTTCATCTTCACCCGTCTGCACTGACAGCCGCAAGCACGTTGCCCAAGAGATGTTTAATTAGGCGAAACAATAGCGTAAGAAGTTCTGCGACTTCTCTAACACAGTAACTCACAATACCGCTGCTCCCAACGGAATATCTCAGCCACAGATCAGGAAACACAGCAGTCCCGTGAAAAATGAGGTGGACACAGAGGAAGAACAGGGGGGAAGGCAAGGACGGACCAGGTCAGCGGGGAGGATGGGCTGTGAATGGACTCAAATGGGAATGAACCCCCCCAGTGTCTGCATCCACTGCAGTGTTTCTACAGTAGACATGGTTGTAAATCATATGCCAGTTAGGCAGATATTACATATATTATATTATATTATATTATATTATTTATACTATATTATATTATATTATTTATATGTATATATATATATATATATATATACATATAAATAATAAAGAACCATTGAAGAACACTCTTAAAATAGAGTGTTCTTCAGTGGTTCTTTAATAAATAAAGTCATTCTATATAGAACCATGAACACTCAAAGAATGCTTTACAAGACTACAACGTTCTTTGAAATGTTGAAATGTGAAAGCCTTCTTTAGATTGATGGATAATAGACTGTAGATGGTTCTCTATAGAACCATTTTGAAAAGGGTTCCACTCTTGTCATCAGCCAAAGAACCCTTTTTGGTACTAGGTAACACCCTTTTTTGTAAGAGTGTACACTCTTTAAAAAGAGGGCTTTGTGTGAAAAAAGGGTTCTTTGCATTGTGAAAGCGTTCTTCAGATTGATGTAGATGGTTCTATATAGAACCTTTTTGAAAAATTCTACTATATAGAACCCTCTTTGCTAAGAGTGTACACTTTAAAAAAAAGAGGGTTCTTCAAGGTTTTTTTTAGCATTAAACCAAGTGGTTCTGTACAGAACCATGAACACTCAAATAATGCTTCACGTGAATAAAGGGTTCTTTGCCTTGTGAAAGGGTTCTTCAGGTTGGTGAGATACTTAGTTAATGAGACTTTCTCTTGTAAAATGTTGGCATCAGCAGACACAGTTCACGAGGAGTCTCGCCTCTTCCTATTTCCCCCATTATATCCAAAACAGGACTGCTGAACAGCAGAGGGCGCCAGCAAGCGAGTCCTCAATGAATGGGAGTGAATGGAACTCAACGGCTAAAAACAAAACAGGTTAAAATAGCTTCTAATCACTTACACAGAACTTTTTCTCCTTGAATTTTACACAGCAGGAGGAGGAGTTTCACTGAAAAGCAGAGAAAACTCACCGGTGTTTCCTTTTTCTACAGTAAACGGGTTCCGGGCAGCAGGAGGCGGGGCCTTACTGCTAGAGCGTGATGATTGATGGGTGAGCGGAGCAGCTCATTGGCTGTTCACACTCACTGACGTCATGGAGCTACAAGAGGCGCCGTTTTAAGCTCCTGTAACAAGTTTAAAAGCTCTTAAATAAAACAGCCGTGTTAAAATGTTTTATCCTGTTCAAGAAACGAAGGAATTCTTTTACATTAAAACTGTTTCAGCGTTTATAAACTACGACTGTACTCAAACGCTCCATATGAACCCAGGCATTGTGGACTCACTCTGGAGCACCCTCTAGTGTCTGATAGACCCGGAAGACCGCTGAGTGGCAGTTCTCTTCTCCATAAGCTCTCTGGCGTCAGCATCCATCCCACCAACATGTTTGCATGAAGAGGCTCTCGGTTTCTTTCAAAGACCTTCTCTCCACCTGATATGATGAAATATGAGGAATGTGTTCTAAACCAGCCACTCCTCTCAATTACTGACTCCTTTTATCTTTTCAGCTCATATAGTTATAACACTCGTCTCATTACTGTTTGATATGACAGTATACAAAGAATATGTGTACCTTCAAACCCAATCAGATATAAGACCATCAAAGCGGGGGTCCCTTAGGGTGTTTACCACTACTGGACATGAAAACAACTGGCAGGCCTGGGAGCTCTGGGGAAATGGGATCAGCTCTTGTGAGATCAGAAGAAATGGAAGCATTTTTTCTCCTTTATTGATCTCAGATTTGTATCTAGCACAGTGGTGGGCAGCAAATGGCACAGGCTTAATGAACATGTCTGGCTTTGGTAAAGTCTGACAGGATTTGTGTGTTCTAACGATTCTGCCACATGGAGATTTAATTTACGAGTCATAACATCAGATTTTCCAGCAGCTCTAACTCGCTTTAATTAAATAGTCTCATTGTCAAATCCTCTGATTTATTTTTTTTAGATATATCAGGTTATTTTCGTTAAATTGCACACTATAATTGGACATTATAGAACTATGTAGTACATTGTTTTTGCCAAGTGTGATGTTGAGATAAGCTCAGCTAAAAGGAAATGTTTACAATGCATATATAACAAATAAACAAACAAGTGAACAAACACCTTCACTGATGGGAAAGAATCTACTATGGCAGATTATGCACCTGGCTTCTTTACTTCTTTAAAAAAAAAAGATGGTTCTTCAAGGGTTCTTCAGTAAGGACCATTATTCTATGTAGCACTATGAACACTCAAAGACCCGTCTGCATGATTACATCTTCATTGCGTAGCGAATTGGTTCTTCAGACTGATGGACGATGCCTTTGGAAGAGTTCTATATAGCACCAAAAGGGCTCATCTATTGTTACAAGCTTCATATCATAACCATAACAGAATACTTTCTGGTGCTACATAGAACCCTTTTCAAAGATTTCCTCCATTTAACACATTCTCCATCAGCTTGAAGAGCCATGTCAACATGCAAAGAACCAATTAAGCATGCAAATGGCTCTTAAGTGTTCATGGCATTGTTTATACTTGATGAACCATCTCTTTCAAGAGTGTGTATGAAATTGTGTAACTAGGAATAGCATAGCGATGGCCTAACAACACCTGAAGAACCACCAGGATTCCACAATAATGACCTTTACAACCACCTGGTTACCAAAGCACATCTTAGAAACCACCTGGGATAAAAGCAACAGCCTGGCATCATGTTAACAACCACCTGGGATTCCATAGCAATGACAAGCAACACCTTAGCAACCACCTGGGATTCCATAGCAATGACCAAGCAACACCTTAACAACCATTGCGACAACATAGCAACATCTTAGCAACCACCTGGGATTCCATAGCAATGACAAGCAACACCTTAGCAACCACCTGGCATTCCATAGCAATGACCAAGCAACACCTTAGCAACCATTGCGATAACATAGCAACATCTTAGTAACCACCTGGAATAACAGCATGGGCCTAGTAACACCATAACAACATACTGAGATCCCATAACAATGGCCTAGCAACACCTTAGCAACCACCTTGGATTCCATAGCAATGACCTAACATCACCTTAGCAACCACCTGGGATTCCATAGCAATGACAAGCAACACCTTAGCAACCACCTGGGATTCCATAGCAATGACAAGCAACACCTTAGCAACCATTGCGATAACATAGCAACATCTTAGTAACCACCTGGAATAACAGCTGGGCCTAGTAACACCTTAACAACATACTGAGATCCCATAACAATGGCCTAGCAACACCTTAGCAACCACCTTGGATTCCATAGCAATGACCTAGCAACACCTTATCAACCACCTTGGATTCCATAGCAATGACCTAACATCACCTTAGCAACCACCTTGGATTTCATAGCAATGACAAGCAACACCTTAGCAACCACCTGGGATTCCATAGCAATGACCAAGCAACACCTTAGCAACCACCTGGGATTCCATAGCAATGACCAAGCAACACCTTAACAACCATTGCGATAACATAGCAACATCTTAGTAACCAGCTGGAATAACAGCATGGGCCTAGTAACACCTTAACAACATACTGAGATCCCATAGCAATGGCCTAGCAACACCTTAGCAAGCCCCTGGGATTCCATAGCAATGGCCTGGCAGCCACTTAGAAAACACCTGGGATGACATCTATGGCCTAGCAACACTTTAACAACACCTGGATACCATGGCAATGGCCTAGCAACATCTTGGCAACCACCTGGGACAAACTTCCCCGTTCTAGCTCTGTCCTGCTGCCCTAAGTTCAGTCCTAACTGAAGTAAACAGATGAGAAGTTAGGACAATTCTGTAATGCAGCCCAGGATCTGTGAAACTAGGATGTAGTTTATGAGGGACATTAAAGAACAAATGAAAAAGGGGCAGTTCTAAGTAATTAGAGGCTTTTATCTCTTTGCCAGACCAAAATTCCATCTCACACGTAATAACAGGATAATAGTCACATCTTGATGATGAGTTTCCTCATCAGTGTTGGAATTCTTATTATGGCACTACTTTTCTCCGATGTCCATTTATGATCTCATCCATCTTGCTGTTTACATCTTCTTCCCTGTCTCTTCTGAGCGGGCAGACTGTCCATTATAAATGCCACATGTGGGCCGCCAGGAGCACAGGCAGGCTTTAACGGCAGCCGACAGACACGTTCATAAGCCCACCGAGCTCCGCTATGAGAGTAAAGTAATAAAAATCATCCCTGCCTGGCTGGCTTCATGAAAAGCATCCTGTACATGATTCAGAATGATTCATAAGTCCTTAAGTTGCAGGGTGAGAACAGAAGGAGGGGGTTTGATGATGTGTCCTGAACTCTCAGGGTGAAGCCGATCCTTATGACTTTGATTCGGGGGAATAATGTGGTGACGAGGCTGAATGGGAGCAAATAATGTGTCTTTGTCTTTGTAATTTGTAATTTGCCCTGGCAGTTTTGGTTCAGTGCATCCCAGGAGAGCGTGCACACAGCCATGATGTGCAGCAGCGCTGATGGAGAGGAAATCTCAGAGGCAGAGTCCCAGCTGTACATGCCATTTTCTGTCTGTCAGGAAAGTGTAGATCCATTAACAAATGGCCTGTTCTGTTCTTTGATTGTTTGCTGAGCGCTGGTTCAGAGACAGTACGGCGGAAAGCTGAACAGGACGGTGGTGTTTAGTCCTCTACAATTAGATGCTGTGCTGTGAATCGAAGCTCAGCATCTTCTACACCACTACGGCTACATTTACACAGCAGGTAAAAGCCGCTCAAACCCGATCTTCATCTTCACATGTGACACAGATGTGTGTCTGTGTGACAGTGTGAACAGATAAACAATTCCAATTTGAGACGCTTTCATACGTGGCCCTGAAATCTGATCCGTATCCCATCCGTCTGGACAGCCAGATCGGAATTCATGCGATTTTTACGTCAGTCCGACTCGACATTCATCATAATCTCACACTGCTGAGACTCAAACATTTAGGCTGATGGTTCTGTACCGAAAAATTATTAGAGACCCGTTCCAAGAGATTTCAAAGGGAAGGGCCGGAGGAAACCGAGGCTGCAGCATCTGACAACAGTTTAACGAATCCGAGGACACGAACCAAAGAAGTGGCCGTTACCACCCACTCAGAGTGTTTTAACCAGTTTCCTGTACTCAGTGCATCAAACCCAAAAAACCCAAACCAGGAGAGAAAATATAAAACTCGATATTTAAATAATTAAAGCTCAGCCAGTTCATTCTCAACATCGGTCCAGAAGTTCATTCAGAGGAATCGCATAGGTCTCACCGGGGTAACTGTCCATTCATCCCAGTCCAGTCTATGAATCCTGAGTACCGTGAAGTTGAAGGAAAGCCCGAATTGCAATGGTCCCCATTCTGAGTCAGTGAGAGCCAAATGTAGAGATGAAAGCTACGTCCAAATGAATTGTGTGCTGAGCTTATCCCCAGTGTCCATGCGATAAATGCCAGTTGTTGGAAAGGTGAGCAACGAGAGAAAGAGAACAAAAACAAACAAGAAGAAAAGAACCCTTCGGTGAAAGAATACATGAACAGAACAAAGACAAGGATTGGCTGAATATTCTCACAATTACACAACAACAAGCTTACACTGAGTGTATGAACCTGTAGGTCCCTCAACCAAGGGTCTTCATCAGTGAGGCACGGAGCTAACCATTTCCACCAGCCTACCATGCTACCTGATTGATCCCCTTTTGGCTTGTGAATTGATCTCCTCCCACAGCACTGCCACTTAGTGGGTGAGGTAGGAATTACCATAAGAGAAAGCAAAACAAAGTGTCACACCACACCCTTTTTACTGCGACCTCAAACACATTCTGGGTGGTGAGTCCAGCTGTCAACCGGTGAAGACAAAACAAATCGCTGGGAGCGACAGGCGTTCACTGGCCGTCATGACTGTTTACCTCCAGACGAGCCACGTGAGGTTCTTTTGCGCATGTGGGTCGGTTTAGGAGCTGATCTGTTCAGACTGATGTCTCATACAGATCACATTTAAAAGATTGTGTAGCCTTCAGTGCTGCGACATCCATCGACCATGGGTATTTTGTCGAGCAACACTTGTCACTGTGAAATGGTCTGAAGTCATTAGAAACATATGCTGTCCTTGATGATGGACCAGAGAGGACAATCATCCTGTCAGCGGAAATCTAGAAACTCTCAGGCACACTCTGGACCATCCGTCATGATGTCATGTGTTTGGAGAGGTTCTCTGTTGTGTCTGAGGCTCAAATGATCTAATGCCAAAATCTCTCAAGTGGACTTCTCAAGGCTTGGCAGGAGTGGCAAAGGGGCTGCTATTACATCTCCTTCTCCTAGAGTGGTCTGCTGAGGCAACAGAGAGTGATCTAGTCTTCTGCAGTGACTTTGAGCAGGTCTACAACACGGCGGTCTTATTGCAGGACATATTATTTTGCCATGCTTTGTTATGTTACATCACATTTGGTATGGATTCTTCTAAAGTTGCCCCCAAGGAAAATGTCTATGCCTGCCCAGACTGGAGAAACTAACTGACATCAATTGGGTGCTCTTGTCTGTCCATTCTTGGTAATGGCCAAGTTCACTATCTGGATATTAGTGAAGGCCATCCACTTAAGCTTAAACGGGGCAGGTGCTTCACTCCAATAAGGCTGGCTGAATGTTTCACAACTTGGTTAGAAGCTGAATAGAAGGAATGCAATCTGTTCTAAAACATTGACTTGCTTGGTCACCTACAAAGTTTGCCTATCCATCAGAATGTTTCCATCAGAATAGCTTCTGATGAACAAGTACCGTGCAACTGCGGATCCTCCAAAACAGACTATACTGTGAAATGGGTTAAGGTAGGGGTGGCAAACTGGCCAGGTGTCCAGCAGAGTTTCCTGCTCTTAACACACCTACACTCTTAAAACAAAAATTGACCTTCAAGGGTTCTTTAGGAAAGACGATGGTTCTATACGTCTCTGGGTCAGTTCCCCTCTCATCACTAGGGTGGAACCATCAAGACTCCGTCTCAGTGCCTTTAGTCAGGGAACATAACTGAACCAGAATCCACTGAAATGATCTGTTCTAAGCTGGACTGACTCCACACACCCCGCCTCGCCTCACCTCCAGGCTTTTACTCTACTGCTCTGTTTTAAAACATTTGGTTATGAAAAGGAACAAATACCAACTTTTCACCTGGAGAACCTGATTTAAGCTTCACAGTCAGACCTTAGAACCACTGTAGAACCTTTGCGGGAACATTTACACTGTTTGTACCTCCATCCATCCATCCATCTTCTAAGCCGCTTCTCCGTCAGGGTCGCGGGGGGATGCTGGAGCCTATCCCAGCAGTCTTCGGGCGGAAGGCAGGACACACCCTGGACAGGTCGCCAGTCCATCGCAGGGCAGACAGACAGACACAGACAGCCACTCACACACTCACTCACTAGGGGCAGTGTAGCATGTCCAATTGGCCTGACTGCATGTCTTTGGACTGTGGGAGGAAACCGGAGAACCCGGAGGAAACCCACGCAGACACGGGGAGAACATGCAAACTCCACACAGAGAGGACCCCGGTCACCCAGCCGGGGAATCGAACCCAGGCCCTCCTTGCTGTGAGGCGACAGCGCTACCCACTGCCTCACCGTGCCGCCGTGTTTGTACCTCAATGAAGGAAAAATGTACCTGCACAGAAATTTTTTATTTAGAATTTGTTCTTAGGTGAGAACAGAATCTAAACACACTCAAGAGCACAAAGGTGAGAACCGTTCCTTGCTTTAAGACCACGTCATGAATCTGGCGTAGACTTTTTTTTTTTCCTGTCTCAAGAACATAAATTTAGAAAGATATTGAAGAATGAGGTACATTCTTCAGATTTAAGAAGAACGTGTTGTATGTGGTTCTACACAGAACCTTTCTGAAAATGGTTCTATATAGCAGCAAAAATGGTTCTGCTTTTGTTACAACATCAAGCTTGTATATAACAGAAGAATGCTTTTTGACGCTACATAGAACCATATACAACACATTTTCTATCAATCTGAAGAACCGTTTTAACATCCAGAGTACCAGTTAAGCATGCAAATGGTTCCTTGAGTGTTTAAGGTTCTGTATAGAATCATTGTGGGAAAACTGCCAAATTGTGCTGGACGCTGGTCCTCCCGGGCTGGACTTCGGCACCTCTGGGTTAAAGGATTGTCCATTAAAATCTTATTTTTACATCTTTAGAATGGCAGTGCTCCAGAGAACCCATTCTGGTTCCATTTATTTTTTGAGAGTGTAGCCTGTTCTTGACCCTATGGTCAATATGTGGGTGATTTGATTCCTGGCTGACTGTAAAACTAAGCTGAAAGAGTGGCGGAAGACGAGGGCCACTGACCCTGATGTAGTGCGAACATTTTACCAACCCGACTGCCAAAGCACTGGGCTGTATTAGTTCATTCATTCAGAGAGAAACATCAACAGTGTGATGAAACTGCTCCTGCACGAGTTTCTCATTTGTGAATTTTGTTGTTTCAGAATCGCTGAAGGCAAACGGCCTAATAAGAAACTGGCAGCGTTTTACCAACAAAACCACAGCGCCTCTAAAATCATGCCAACTTCCAGAATTACTCTTTGTAATCAGTCAGAAAAGGAAGCGAGAACGCGTGCATAAAAAACAGCTCCCTGATAAAAACCTGGTTTAAAATCATTGTTTTTATCATTATTATTATTACTAAGCTTCAGAGTAGGGGAACCTGCAATGCACTTATTGAGCCTTATGAAGCCAGTTTATTACCACGTTATTAAGCGGTACCTATAGTGAATTAAGCATTTCTATTTTTCATTTTTATAACCAGACTGGCTTCATGAACTCATTTCAGGTGAAAGTCCTCCAGCGTCTCTCTTGGTAAACCAGTCTTTTAATAGAAGGTCATTAATTAGTGACGCTGACGTCTATTAAAATGATCAGAAGCACAAAACACTGAAGGTAAACAGTTTCCATCAGGGAGAACCGAGTGGCTCTGAAATCACTTTTTACACACAAGCAAAGTTTCAGTTTCAGATTTATTTACAACTTAGTTCCAAGTTTAAGTTGAATAAAAACTGGCATTAAACTCAGGATCACAGATGAGCTCCTTTACTATGTTGATCTGTAGGCGTCTGTTCATAAACATAAACCAGCCCAAACTCATTTACTATAAAATGAAATGGTGTTTGTAGAAATTCAGAAAAAAGCCGCGTCAGTCTCGACTGCATATGTGGACATATTTCTATATTGAGCTCTATTTACACAAAGTTAGGTTAGTTCATCATTTATGTTGAACAGACTCTCCCAAAGTTTTACGCTGCTGCGCTGACGTTGAACCGCGTGCTGCACTGGGTCGGTATGACCAACAGGTCAAAACCAGCTCTAAACAAAGTGAACGCTGGGCCCTGATTGGTGCTCTGGCTTTGCGCTTCTTTCGTTTTGACATGTTACGTTTTTATACACACAGAAACCAAAAGGAACGACAGATTTCTCAGAATGTAGGAGGAAAAAGTCGGATATTAGACTCTGAAATGTAGTGGAGTGAAAGGAAAAAGTCCAGAATGGAGAAACTTCAGTACAGATACACCAAAAATACTAAAGTACAGAAACTAATTACATTTACTCAGTTACTCAGTTACTCAGTTACTGTCCACCACTGGTCTCTGAGCTTTTGTTCAACAGTATATGGACCAGTAAACTTGGCTGACAGTGATGGACCAGGAACAGCGAGTAAAACCATTGCTTTATCACCTGGCTGAAACTGGCAACTACACACTTGTCAAAAGACCATTTCATACGTTCTTGAGGGACATTCAAAGTCTCACGAGCTAAAAAACAACAAGCTCACGAATAGTACTAACATAATCCAGAATGTTCTGCGGTTTACCCTGGTCACTTAAAAACGTCTCTTTAAGGACTTTCAACGGGCCACGCACTGAATGTGCAAAAACTAACTGAGCAGGACTGAATCCTAAGGATTCTTGAACAGCGTCAGGCACAGCAAAGAGCACAAGGGGCACTCCCTCATCCCAGTCTTTCCCAGGATCTAAGCAATATTTGCGAAGCATAGATTTTAAAGACTGGTGAAATCCTTCTAGTGCGCCCTGAGACTCAGGATGATGTGGACGTGAGACTCGATGAGTGATGTTGCGAGTGACCATAACCTGCGAGAAGAGGTTGGATAAAAGAAATTGTTCCCTGATCAGTCTGGACAATTTTCGGCAGGCCAAAAGTAGTAAAGGGGTTGTAATCTCTCGCAAAGTGATAGCTTCAGGGAAACGAGTTGCAGCACACATAACCGTTAACAAGTACTGATTTCCAGATCTGGTTTTGGGCAATGGACCCACACAGTCGATCAGCACCCTTTCAAAAGGTTCTCCAATGACAGGAATAGGACAAAGCGGAGCAGGAGGAATAACCTGACTGGGTTTTCCTGAACACTGACTAACATGACAAGAACAACAAAATTCAACTACGTCCTTTCTAAGACCAGGCCAGAAGAAATGTTAAAGACCATAGGAATACGTCTTGGTAATACCCAGATGACCTGACCAAGGATGGTCATGTGCTATCTGTAGTACATGTTGTCTGAATGGAGTAGCTATCACAATGTGATGAACACTTTCTGCATGAACATGAGGAGACCATTTTCGCATCATCACACCCTGATCACCCTGATCATGGAAGAATGCAACTTGTTCATCACAGAGACTGTCTTTACTGCTTAACCCAGAGAAACATGTACTTAGATCAGAATCTGCCTTCGGAGACTCTATGAGTTGATCTCGGCTGATGGCCAACTTATCAGCTTCCATATCTCCAATATCTCTTTTGTCTACAGTCATTTGATGAAACAAATGGAGGTGTTGCAGGATCTGGCAAACTGTCCTTAGCTAAGAATGAATCAGACAAATCAACTACATCTTCTAGAAGTCGAGCTCTAGCACGAGTGACAACACATGCTGGAAACATAGTACAATGATTTGAGGATTCATCTGGCGAACTACAAGTCTTAGGACTACCTAGAACCTCTAACACTGGGAGAACTTTGCCCCCAGCAATGTCATTCCCCATAATGAATGTAATACCTTCAGCAGGCAAAGAAGGAGAAACTCCAACTCTGTACAATCCAGTGGCTAGACTTGAGGACAACAAAACATGATGCAAAGGAACTCATTGCAATGCCACGGCAGAACATGTGAACCACAGAATGATTGTTCAGAAAAGGGCAACAACCCAGCTGAAACAAATGACAGAGTTGCACCAGTATCACGCGAAATATTCACAGGTCATTGAAGCTGCTCACTACCCTCGAGAGAAATAGTGTCCTGAGTAATAAAAGGCTGGTAGCTTGGGTCAGGACTACCAGTTAAAGCTGTAGGGTTAACTGAGAGACGCCCGTCTACCAAAGCAATGCTGTTGTTTGGACCAGTGTTTTGCTCTCCCTGCTTACGTTTCAAAACTGGACAATCTGCAATCAAATGACCATGCATGTGACAGTAGAAACACATCAGAAAAACGTGCAGACTGGGACGGTTTAGGCCGTCGTTCAGGCAACACGGGCAAGTCTACCTTAGCTGTCTTATAAACAGGCTTATGCGTTTGCATAAACTCGTCAGCCAAAACTGCAGCTTCAGAAAGAGATGAAACCTCATTAAGATAAACGACTACACGGTCAGGCAAGCAATTTTTGGACTCTTCTAACAAAAGTAGTTCACGCAGAGAAGCAAAGTCAGAGACTTTACACGCAGTGCACCATTTATCCAGTAGGGCCTCTTTCTCTCTAGCAAACCCAACAAAAGTCTGAGACGAGCTTTTCTTATGCGATCGATATTTCTGTCTGTATGCCTCTGGAACTAATTCATATGCACGCAGTATGGCAGCTTTAACCAAGTCATATTGCAAACTATCATGCAACGGCAATGATGAACAAACCTCTTGAGCCTTTCCTACTAATTTACTTTGCAGCAAGAGAGACCAGACCTCCCTAGGCCAGTTTAAAGCGGTAGCAATACGCTCAAACATGCCAAAGCATGCATCTACCTCAGCCTCTTTGAAAGGTGGTACGAGTGCGATATGTTTACTCACATCAAACGCAGGTGGATTAATAGCTGAAGGAGCAGGAGCAGATGCCACCAGAGTAGCGGAGGAGGCGGTGCAATGTCCAGCTGGGCAGCTGGATGAGGAGCAATCGTCATTGCTCGTATCTCCAATTCCCGTAGTCAGACCTCCCGATCAACATCTAGCTCCATCTTCTGAATGGCCAACTTTAAGTCCAGCTCTGCCTGTCATGCATGTGCTTTTCCCTGAGCCTCCAACTGGAGATGTGTGATGCACACCTTAGCACGAGCTTCATGAAGTGATCCTGAAGACCCAGAAGAAAAAGGGACGAAACGAGACAATGTTGCCCTGAGATCAACTTCAGGCTTAGCTTGCTCTGTAGTTCCATCAACAGGAGTCGCCACCTTTTCAACATCTCTCTCCACCACAGAAGTACTAACAGGCTGGGGAAACTCTAGAACACCCAATTCCCTCAACTTGTTAATGACCTTAACTCTGACATCTTTCTTAACAGACTGTCTAGCTACTTGAACTCCATAATAGAGGAAATAAATAAAAAGAGATAAAGAACTAAGGAGAACTAACACAAAAATAAAAGTTACGAATAAATAAGATTAAGTAAAACAGGTGCAGGCTGTCTGAAGGTGGTTTGATATTAAAAGTTTAAAATGACTGAGTGATGCCAGGGAGCCGAGTTTTAGTGTGTCCTGTAGTGAATTCCAGCTGGTGCTGTGACTAAAAGCAGATTTTCCCAGTTCAGTAAAAACTCTTGGTACCTGGCAGCTGATCCAGTTACTACAGCGAGTCTGATAATTACTGTTATTTGTATTCATCAGTGAAGTGATGTATTCCGGTGAATGACCAGAGAGTGTCTTATAAATAAAACTCAACCAGTGTGTTTCCCTTCGTCCCGTTAAAGAGGGCCAGCCAACTTACCCATGCAGCTCTCAGTGGTGAGTTCTGTACGGATCTCCAGTGATGACCCTCAGGGCAGAGCGATACACTGGGTCCAGTAATTTGAGGGAGCTGGAGGAGCATATTTATGGATAACGTCACCAAAGTCCAGCACTGATAGTAAAGCTGCTTCAACTAGTCTTTTTCTGCCTTGCATGGGGAAACAGGACTGTCTATAAAAACAACCCAGCTTCTGTCGCATTTACTGACTAGTTTATTTATGTGTGGTTTAAAACTGAGTTCATCGTCCAGCCATATGCCAAGGTATTTATATTCCGTGACTCTCTCAATAGTGGATCCTGCCAGGGTAGTAATATTTACAGCACTAAAATCAGTATTAAAAGACCTGGAAAACAGCATGAACTTAGTTTTCGTGGCATTTAAAACTAGTTTTTGCTTACATAACGCCACAAGCAGAGCATTAAACGAGCTCTGTCATTTTCTTGTTCCCACAAAAGGCTACAGTCCAGGGGAGAGTGTGGGGACAGTAACATGTGTGGTGTGAGTAGGTGGGGATGGTCAACCAGTGAGGAAACCGGAGTATACAGTATATTATTCCACGGTCATACACAACAGTATACAATGGACGCAAATGTTTGCGAAACACCAAGACAGCAAACTGGACCAGCCTGGGGCCAACACGTGAATACAGTACTGGGGGGGTTCCACGTAAAAGCTCAGTAGTTAAAACTGCACTTTAGAACAGCTTTTGGTTCTAATATGACACCCATCGAGCGTATTAGTGGCTAATTAATGATGAACTGGTGTGGCAATTCATGCTCAATAATTTCCATAACAAGGTCTTTAAGTTTTTATTGTGCTTTATAACGAAGGCTTCCAATCATGCATTAATGCAGATCACAGTGAATGAAGCCAAAGGCATAGAGAAAAGAGAGGCTAGAGAAAAAAAGGTGTTTAAAGGCCTGAAATAGACAAATATATTCTCTTTAAAATAACGTGTTACTAATAAATAATGTTAGGATATCAACCTGTCTGTCTGCATTTAGGCTTTTTGAATCAAATGTTGGCTATTTACCAACTGCTGGCTTGTTAGGGTGCAATAACATAAATGCGCTGGAAAAAGCCTAATTCAGCATAATTACTGCTTAATAAAGTAGTAATAAGCAATTAATAACACTGCAAGCGTGTTGATACTTAATAAGCACGTTAAGGTCATTAAAATAGGTCATCTAAGTGATACGGCAGTGTGGTGGTGTTGTCAGTTTACTAGACTGGGCCATATTTTTTGACTGGGCCATATTTTTTGACTGGGCCATATTTTTTGACTGGGCCATATTTTTGTGTTTCACTAAAGCAGGATTTCTCCATTTATCCAGATAATATAAGCTTTAATTGAAGCTGCCCAACAGGAGTAAGAGTGGAGATTTAGGGCCGAACTCCGAAATCTTGCCTTGTAAGATGCTTCACAGAAAGGAATAATTACTTCCAGTTCCTAACTAATAGATAACAAGAGCATCCCTTCATTTCATTTCATTTCATTTCATTTTATGTTTTCAAAAAAGTCCGCCCTGCGAAGGCATGGGAGCCGTTGTCCCCAGGATAAGCTCTATGATGAGGCAATCAAGGAAAATGAATTAACAAATGCTTCCATTTGTCTGACCGCTGTAGAATGGATTGAACTCTCTTTGATCTCAGGAGCAATAATAGCGAGGTACAATAAGCAGCAATCTAAGGAACCTCATTACTAGAATATAAGCTGCAACTAAAACGTTTCATTCTCCATCTCAGACCTAATGAGCAGAGCGCTGGAGCTCCATTCCAGCAGCACTTCTCTCTGACGGAGGGCGATTCTATTACGCCGCGAGCAGATGTATGGACACATTTTACTCCGGCGTTATTTCCTGACTTTGACTGTGACGTTATATAAGAAGGCCCAGCGAACTGCAGGTTCAACCGAGAAAACAAAGCACTGAGTTTTGGGTCACTCAAACTTTTAACTTCCAATTTCCACATTGGATTTCAAATGTAAACATAATAAAAATAATCAAACGTGCTGTTTTCTTAAGTGGCTTTAAGACTGATATATGTAAATCAGCTCTGCTCTGATTGGCTATCCTGTTTTACGCCACGTTCAAAAATCTTTCCAGGCTGAAACACTCTATATCTTCATTGGGGGTGGGCGGGGCTAAACTGCTGTAGGTTGAATATGCATGCGTATGTAAATGAGATGGATTTCCTAATATTAAAGTAAGAATTCGTTAAAAAATGATTATTTTCCACATGTGGAGAGCGGTATGTTTTGAAAATGTTTGTGTACTACATCAGGGACATTCCCAATAACGCTGGTTCCTCAAAGGTTCTTTAGCGAAGGGAATGGTTCTATACAGAAATATGAGTTATATATATATATATTATATATAATAGAGTTATATATAGAACCGTTTCGTACTTAAATGTTTTTTGCATGGTGAAATTGTTTTCCTGATTGATGCAAATTGTGGTTCTTTATAGCACCAAAAATGTACTTGGTACACCAACAGAAGAACCATATTTAGTGGCATATAGAACAAATGTTCCAAGTTCAATATAAAATCATAAACTCGTCATTTCATCATGCAAAGGACTAATTAATCATGAAATGGTTCTATGTAACATCTCTCATGATTCGAAATGGAACAATATTTAAATTATTAACCCATTTTTGGGTGGTGTAAAAAAAAATAACAACAGTAAACACAGCTTTCAATATCTACAGTAATCTATATAAAAACATCAGTCAACAGAATGCAGTTGATTATAATGCACCAAAAATCTGGGACTCTTTACCTATTAATATTTGTCAGGCTGCATTTCATTAGTTTATACTTTTCATGCTAGTATTTGTTTATTTTTCATTTCGGTGTTCAGTTCATTTTACTTCTATGTTTAAAAGATTCTTGATTTTCACTATTTTTTATCTTTTTTTTTCAAAATTTCATTTTTTACTTTTTTATTTTAAGATGTTTAGATTTGATCCTGTTGATTGCTGGTCACTGTTTCATGAATGCTGCCCTTCTGCTTCATTTTAACACATTCTGAAGCTGCATTTTTAAGCATGAAATATGTTGCTTTATGTTTATAAGAGTTTATAGATTTATAAAAACTGCCCCCATCAGATAAACAGCACTGAAAGCTTTGATCTCTGAGAGAGAGGAGAAGATCAAGCTGCTTCAGATCTGAAAACATCCACAGGTGTTTCTGTCCATCCTTCCACTGCGAGAAGACCACTCAGCGCTGTGGGTCTGAAAGGACGTGTAGCTGATCAAGAAGAACCTCACTGAGAAAAGGAGATGGACACATCAAACAAAGAAGCTGAATGATGGACTGACCACCCCAGAGTCCAGACCTCAGCACCACTGAATGGGTTTGATTAGTTCAGAAAATGAACCAGCTTCTCAGACTGAGCTTTGGAGGCGTGTCTGCAGGTTCTTCGAGGAGCTGACCCTCACACAGCTGAGAGTAGATTGAGCTGTTGAGGCTTCTGTGATTTTCTTTTAAACATATGCTTTACGTTTCTTTTTCCTGATGCTGAAAAACAAGTAGCTGGTTCTTAATGTCTGTAAATTAAACAAATGAACGGTGGTCTTTGACTGTTGCACAGTTCGAATGCTCAGGCATGGCTGCGTCACATGAGCCGAACCTGCCCAGAGGTGAACCGGATTCTCAGTGAGAAAGCGAGGGAGCTTAGAGGAGATTGAGAATTCTCAAAGGCCTGAGGTATCAGTGACACCCAGACGATCCCCTTCAAAGCCTGTGAAAAGAGAACCGGGCGGCTTTGCCAAGGCCTGTGCAGCCATCCCCAACCCCGCTTTCCTGGGCAGCATTGTCGTCAATGAGTTATGTCTTTCATCGCTGCCCCTCCGCAGTCGAAGCGACGTTATGGGCTCTCGCTCTGAGCGTGCTGATAATGAAACATTCTGGGCCCAAATCCGATCATCCTTTACACCAGGGGACGGATTTCGCTTTTCTTACAGTGGGCTGGTAGATGGGAACGCTCCCTCGCTTTTCACTCGCTGTCTTTTTGTGCCTGGGAAAATTGTTTGGTGGTTTATTTGCTCTCGGTAGGAAAACAGCTGCAACAGACACATGCATGCATTAGCTTGTCAGCACCCCAAACGCATTCCGTGCTGTATTTGAGGCTGCAAAACTGCAGCCATTATCCGAAATCGTGACAGCTACACAGCAGTTACCGGGGAATTATGGTGAAACGAGGAAAGGCGGATATTTTAGTGAAAGCATCAACATTGTGGAAGTCCCTAGAGGAGCCATACATCTCTTTATACAGCAATTTGTGGAGGAGAAAGACATGATGGGTGCCGGGGAGCAATAACGAAGCCGGCACGCTATGAATTTTTTAACCTTCAGAAAAACAAAGAAGCAATTAGCTTAGACCAGGACATTTTGTTGGTTACTGCTTTATCTTTCCTCCCAGGAATCCGTCTTTTAATAGACATCGCTGGCTGAAATCTGTTATTAGCTGCTGCACTGTCATGTTGAGGCCTAAGAAATGCACCTTGTAAAGGCTTGCGCAGCACGGACGCCTCTCCACAGCAGGGCTACAAGTAAAGGTCAGGCAAAAGCTAATTATTCCTGTGATGTTATGGTATTACTCAAAGCCATCCTTGGCCTTTAGACAGCCGTGCTAACTAATTCCCCGACTCCGCGCTCACAGACAATGCTTATTTTAGACCCAAGATCAAAACCAGTCAGCAAGTCTATTACATCGCTTCTCAACAGATTTCGGGACGGGTTTTGAATAGGCGCCGAGTTTGATGGGCGATCCTGGCGTCGCCCTGCAATTATTCCCCAATTGGGAAGAAGCCAAGGACCGAACACCAGATCAGATATTTCCCTTTTCATTTTCATTGTGTTATCATGGGAAGATGAAGCCAAGCCAATGAATGCTTTGCACAGCTGTTAGGAGCCATTTAGCGGGTTGTTTAGGTGAAATTGGGCTGTTATGCTGCATTGTAATGAATGGTTAAGGTCCTTTAGTGTGTTTCCTTCTAGATCTCAGTAAAATTGAATGTCTGTAGGGTCAAATTAAACCGTTTAGACTTTGAAGAGTTTAAAGTTTGGTCTTCTAAGTGAAATTAAGTTTTCACATCCTGTACAGAGATCACTCATCTGCGCATTTGAGTCCACAATTACTGGTTATTTTCTGAATTAAACAGACAGGGGAAAAACTAAAACATAAAATGTGGCCTGTGCAAAGGTTTTGGCAAATATAATGTGCTTTTTCACGTTAAATTCAGCACATAAATAGACATTTTTCTCCTAAATTTGCCTAAGATGTCTTATTTAGGTTTGTTCCCTACACGCTGCATATAAAATAAGGTTTCCAATTCAGCGATGTGACTGGAGCAAGATGTTCAGTTATGCACTTGGTTAGTCCAGGTGGCCCAGAGTCCTTAAACATCTTAACTTCTCTGAGAATGAAATTGTCTTAAATGTGAAACAAAAAATTTGTCACCTTGACTGTTTAAGGTGGTAGTAACTTCAGGCTCCTGCAGGTGGTGTTGCATGAGGATGGTCGGGCTAGGGTTAGGGTTAGGGTATAAATACCTGTGGGTGTACAACAGCGTTCACAGATTGAGAAAAGGTGGTGCAGTGCAGTGAAGGTCGCGTTTGCTCTGTGGAAGCAGATGCTAAAGGATAGTAAAGAGAAATGCATTTGGTCGGCCAAAGGCCACAGTGCGAAGGAAGTAGCTGAAGTTGTGGGTGTATCTAAGCGTACGGTCTCACGGGTCAACCAGCAGTGGCAAAAAATCCCAGCCTACAGGACATTCGTTCATCAGAATTGTGGCTGAAAGATGAAACTGAAGGACCGAGACTGTCGGCATCTTTTAACGGCTTCCAGGCAAGAATTGCTTTGAGAAGTCAATGCAGGTTCTTCACAACCAATATCTGAAAGAACTCTCTGCAGGGAACTGCACACCATGAACATCTGGAGCAGAGCGGCACACAAGAGACCTTCACACACTTCTGCTCGCAGAGCTACCGGTTTCAGTGGATGAAGAGGCAGACACTGGGCTGGAAACGTGTTATCTGGTCAGATGAGTCTCGTTTCTGCATGTATGTTCGGCGTCATGTTCATCATAGAAATCAGGGAGCCTTCAATGAGGACTGTGTGCAGGTGGAGAAGCTCTGTGATGTTCGGGGCTGTGTTAATCCACAGAAATGGGTTCTTTCGGTGAGGTGACAGTAAATTTGAACCACAGTGCCAACACTGAGCTGCTGGACAACCAGGTTTTGTGTTTTGCTCATCATCTTTCCGAGGAACATAACATTCCTATCCGAGTCTCTGAGCGCTGAACATCTTGTACTTCTTGGTCCTCCAGCTAGGCTGCAGTTCTGGAATATGACAGAACTGGAAGATAACGGGTTCCTGGGAGCTTCACGCTTGATTCTTCTCAAATCCTTGGCAGTTAATTTGCATCTTTTTCTCTCAGCATCTTATTCATGCATCCCATGATGCTTTGAGTGACTTACGGACAGAACTCCCAGCAAACAGACAATGTGTTGAGCGCTAAGAACATCCTAACATGATAGTAAGGGGTGAGTAAACCAAAGCATCGATGCATTTTACTGCTTGAATGTTTGTGTGTGCTGATGTTTGTTGCCCGACCTGTGAACCAAAACCTGACCCTGTGGGGGAGGAGCTCTTCGGGAGTTTCTCTCCCACAGGAGATTTTATTTACAGCCCACACAAACGAACTCATGCTAATGAAGTCAATTCATTTAAACTGCTTAACTGTGTTGACACTGAGAGTGAGGAACAGGCAGGGAAGCACGGAGCAGTGAGATGACACAGCGTCGTCTAATGTAGCCTCATTAGCATTCAGATAATGGTGCTTTACTGAGCTTTGAAGTCACTTCGAGTTTGAATACAAACATTTTAAGCTCATAATGTAAGTAACACAATTTTACTTCGTAGTAGCCTCAGTTTGTAAGAACCTCTTTCTTTAAAGGCTTAAACTTCAGCTTATTATTGTATATATATATATTTGTTTCTACGCTCATCGTCCACTTCATCAGCTCCACTGACCGTATAGCTGCACTCTGTAGTTCTACAGTTACAGACTGTAGTCCATCTGTTTCTCTGATACTCTGTTACCCTGCTCTTCAGTGGTCAGGACCCCCATGGACCCTCACAGAGCAGGTGGTGGATCATTCTCAGCACTGCAGTAACATTGGTGGGGGTGTGTTGGTGTGTGTTGCGCTGGTACGAGTGGATCAGACACAGCAGTGCTATATACACCCGACATGCTCAGTCCAGTATGGGTTGATGTTGACCGTACAGTTGGAGGAAGTTCATATTGAGCATTTGTAAAATTACTTTAAAAGCTTTAAACTCATTTAAACTGTTTACAGTTCACCGCTTTGACCTGTAACGATTTACAAGTGAAATAAATGATTTTGGAATCGGGTGAATCTTTCTGAATCACCCTGTAAAGCAGATCGTCCATAAATCAAAGGAACGATTTCACCATGCAGAGACCCGTTTCAGCGTGAAGTGGTTCGATATAGAACTAATGGTCAAACAGAGTAGAACAGAACCGTTCTTTTGACTAAAGAACACTTGAAGAACGATCCGCTTTTAAGAATCTCCAGGACCAGGACTGGGCACCCCTGATATTATCTAAGAGGAATAAAGATATTGGGTGTAACAGTCAAAGTCATCTGTGGCCTTCAGTTGGCCAGTGACTGACATGAGTAGAAAATGCTTTCACACACACACACAGACACACAGACACACAGACACACACAGACACACAGACACACAGACACACACAGACACACACACACAGTAGTGGGCAGTGAGCACACTTTCCCCAAGTGATGGGCAGCCCTTTCCGCAGCACCTGGGGAGCAGTTGGGGATCTTGCTCAAGGGCACCTCACTGCTGGCTCTTGGGATCAAACCGGCAACCTTCCGGTCACTGGGCCAGTTCCCCAACCTCCAGCCCATGACTGCCCCAAAATATGTCCAAAATAGAAACTGTAATGAAGTGGGAAAAACAATCCTTCCTTTTAATGCAAGTTAATTTAAAGATATTTAATTCCAAGCAGGTATGGAGGATTTATGTTGGTCCCTTCATCAGGAAAATCCCATTTTTAAAATTCCTTTGATTTTCTGGGCCGTGACAATGTGGTACCAGGAACCAATCGACCCGCGAGAAACACTACCATGACCGTCGGCTTGTAAACTACTGGAGCATGTGCTATGTGTGGAAATTGGCTCTGATTCAGAGCAGACGGCAGAGAGGGAACGTTCATAGAACTGTCTTAAACGTGAGCACAGAGAGATATTGGCTTTGTCAGATCAATACGGAGTGTCTGCAGCCCTGGAAGACTGAGCGAAGAACGCTTTGCAGCACCACGATTAGCCTCACTAAAGTCCTCTAAACTTTCCTCCAGGCTTGACTATCACCATTCAGTTTTCAATTTAGGCTTCCAGTAAATATGAGCATCAAGTGTCATTAGATGTGAGAGCGGAGCGTTTGAAGGCAGTCTGACAGCAGAATAGCGGAACAGCGTCTGATATTCAGTCCTGACTCAACTGTAGCTTTTAGGACTATTTTATGCTTTAGGAGGGAAAGTGGGGACTTTTTTCTTAGGTATTGTCCCACTGTCAGCGCTACACTTTCAGTGGGTTTCCGAGAGTCGTTCTCCGGTTCAATACATCTGACACATTCAACACTTTCTCCCAAAGTAAAAAATGAGTGTGGGGAAATATAATACTGGAGAAATCATTCAGCATAGCCTTCCTGCCCTCCCAGAGCTGCATACAGACCAGAACGCTTTAGTGGTCACCTGTGTCCCTTCCACAGCAGCCATAAAATGCATTTTCCACCCGTTTTGGCATTCCCAATAACTCTGATGGAATATACACTCACTGACCACTTTATTAGGTACTTTAAGGTATTATTTTACCTTGCTAGTAAAAGGCTGGACCCACTTTCACCTTCAGAACTGTCTTAATTCTTCGTGTCTCACTTTCAACAAGGTGTTGGAAACGTTCCTCAGAGATTCTGGTTGGTTATTTGAGTTCCTGCTGCCTTTCTATCATCTGGAACCAGTCTGCCCATTCTCCTCTGACCTCTCACATCAACAAGGCATTTTCGTCCACACAACTGACCGCTCACTGGACATTTCCTCTTTTTCGGACCGTTCTCTGTGAACCCTAGAGATGGTTGAGCGTGAAAATCCCAGCAGATCAGCAGTTTCTGAAATACTCAGACCAGCCCGTCTGGCACCAACAACCACGCCACGTTCAAAGCCCCTTAAATCCCCTTTCTTCCCCGTTCTGATGCTCGGTCTGCACTTCAGCAAGTCGTCTTGACCATCTCTACAAGCCTAAATGCAGTGAGTTGTGGCCGTGTGATTGGCTGATCAGCTATTTGTGTTAACAAGCAACTGAACTGTACCTAATAAAGTGGCCGGTGAGTGTAGTCCAGTCAGGCACATCAACATCGCTGCTGGACTGAATTCAGTACCATTACAGAGTGACAGTGCAAGTAAAATACCTTCGAGAATTACACTTTCAGGAATACTGACTCAGTAAGAGGGATAGGATTATATAACGATGGGAACGCTGTGATCCACATGTCTGTGTGATGTTTGTGTAGATATGGCCGTGTCTCTAATTTTATATTAAACCTATTTCATTCAATAATCTATTCAGGTGATCCAAACTTCAAGTAGTAGTTAGTATTTACAATTATGGTTATTACTTTGAGCTACATCAATTATAGTTTTCCTTTATCCAAGAAGATCTTCACAATAGATTAACGTTAGCACCTTACATGTTCCATCTTACATGGCGCGTCAGCCAGCCTCGGTACAATTTTCCCGTTCCACCTTAAAGGGCGCGTCAGCCAGCCTCTTGTTACAATTTTCCCGTTCCACCTTAAAGGGCGCGTCAGCCAGCCTCTTGTTACAATTTTCCCGTTCCACCTTAAAGGGCGCGTCAGCCAGTCTCTTGTTACAATTTTCCCGTTCCACCTTAAAGGGCGCGTCAGCCGGCCTCTTGTTCCAATTTTCCCGTTCCACCTTAAAGGGCGCGTCAGCCGGCCTCTTGTTCCAATTTTCCCGTTCCACCTTAAATGGCGTGTCAGCCGGCCTCTTGTTCCAATTTTCCCGTTCCACCTTAAACGGTGCAGCTTCAGGCATCAGAGAGAATGAGGCGAATTAGAAGCTTCAGCTTCGTGCTTCTCGCTGCGCTTTGGCTTCCTTGGTTTTCTCCGTGTATTAATATCCGACTTGGTTCGCTCACCGATGGATTTGCTGATGTGTGTTTGTGTTCCTCTGTCCCGCTGGTCTGGACGCTAATCATCACGGTCCGTTATTAAAGTAATGAAAGCTGCGGAGAGCAGCGGCGCCGCCTGGATTAACCGGAGTCTGAGGATTAGGTGAGAGTGGGTCGAGTAACAATGAAGTCGTGGCCCATTTAATCCTGAGACTCATCGCCTCTCAGTGCGACTCAATCAGCTCACAAGCGGATCTCGACCTCTCCAACATGGACCACACTGCGTCTAGGTATGGAAATCGATGATCTCACCTACTGATCAACCTCACCGGTTCCTTGATGATGTTTCACAGAGCCTTCCGGAGCCTTCCGGGTCGTCGGTTTATCCATATATGAGCCTTCATTCATTTCTCCTTGACCTTGTTTCTTGCCTAGACCTCTTAGTATTGTGTGCATTTCTGGTTTATGGAGTTTTCAAGCTGCCCTGGAGGATTTGGCTTCTGACCTTGGACTGTCTTGCCTTGGTTTTGGATTCCTGTTTCTCTAATAAAGCCTTTTTACCGCAGACCGGACCGTGAGCGTGCCAGCTCTGTCCGAGCTTGACAGCTGAACGGATCCATAGAAACAGTCCAGAAATCTTGCTCGATTAACTCCCAACACAAGTAGAAGCACAGGAATATTTTCCTGCTCCTGTGAAGTTGCCGTTTCATATTTACGAGATTTTCTGTTCAAATAGCGACATTTCGCTGCCCATTCAGTTGCATGTTCAAATAAATTATTTACTGTGAATTTGAATTATTTGTGAATAAATTGTTGAATCCAGACTTTCAGTTCTTACCACATTAGCGTTTGGCGTATTTTGAGTATAACATGAATCCGATGAAAAAGTAACGACGTGCGCACAAAATAAAAACATTCCATTAAAAAAAATAAAAACTAAAAAACAGAGAGAACGCACTCACAACCAGAGACTGTGTGACGAGTGATGACGTACAAAGAAAATGACCAGAAAAACAGAGTGAAAGGTTTTTTAAGATGAGATTAGTCCTGGCAGGGATTATTAGGTGGTTAATCATTTTCCTGCGGAGTTTAATTCCGTCTAACGCACTGCCCCACATTCCGAACACCAACATCTGATCCAGCCAATCAGGGACCTCTGGAGAAGCCAATCCGCTGCAGCAAACTGTGGTTAGAACTGGACTCTACAGGAGGTCAATCTCTAGGACCACGGGCCGGACTCACGAAAACCTTCCTGGGAAAAACCTTGCAGAAGTTTTTAAGGCAAACGCTAAGAAGTTCATAGGATTGTTGCTCATGCACTGCTGGGCTGGTGAATCCGACTCTCGCAGGTAGAAGACGATTGATTAAAGGAGATTTACCTGAAATATCAGGATTAATAAAACACGAAAGAGGGTCGAAGGTCAGGACCGAGTCAGACGGACAAGCGAGGGTCGTAACCGAAGAAACAAAACGAGGTCAAACAAGAACGGCTCGGCCTGCGCTGATGGAAAAGAGACGGTGCAAACAGACAGGCTTATAGACGCAGAAACACAGGTGATTCTAATCGATACTCAGGTGACTGAGATCTGTTTGGCTTGTGATTGGTTGGTGGAGTCACATGACAAACTGAAGGATTCTGGGAAGTGGAGTCCAAATGGAAAGGCTGAATGAGAAGCGGGACACTGAAATGCAGTTCTTACATATTTAATTATGATAATATACCATTTTACTGTGTGCCATAAACGGCGGAAGACAGAGAGATTCACTCGAAAGAGGCCCCGGATGTTCTGCTGTAACTCCCGTTAGGATGAAGCGATCTGGACCAATCAATCCGCTACATACCGTGACGTGTGTGTGTGTGTGTGTGTGTGTGATCGACTGCATTACATGTGATGCTGGAAGTGATCTCTGTTTCCTGCCAGACTCATCCTGCACCTGCAAGCTGCAAACAGAGGTCAAACGTTGCGGCGGCTGTCCGGCGCCCACCTCATCGCTCCGACTCGGGGGCGTCCCGGCTTGGTCAAAGCTCCATATACTGAGGAGCTCATTGCGTGTTGTTTGGGTCAGATTGATTCGTCCTAGAGAGAGTTATTACAGAAAACTCGGGGCCTCTTTCGAGTGAATCTCCCTGTGCATTTTGTATTAGTGGAACAAAATGGTGGGAAACATCAAAACATTTCAGCCGACAAGAACTAGAGGTGGTGGAAGAAAAAATAGCCAACAAGAAAAATTCCTTCTTAGAAAATACAATAAATTTAGGATGAAGTCAGAAATGAAAGATATTAATGATGTCAGAACTTTTTCGTTCAACTTTGCTCATAAAACTGTACTATTGTCTTTAGAGTTATTCTTATACGTTCAATGTTTTTTGCTATTTTCCTCTAAGATTATAGTAAGATGTATTTGGTGAATGGAGGAACAGCAAATTAGTTCTGCTGTGCACTTGACAGTAAAACTCTTGAATCTTGAAAGCGACAGATGAGGACGTGTAGAAGTCGATAAACTGATGAATTTAGAGGCTGTCGTAAGGTCATGAAAATATTCAAGATCAGAACATTTTCAAGAAAACCGCTTGTTGTTTTAATTATTCTTAAGAAAATATTTAAGAAGAGAATTTTTAAAAAATTGAAAGAATTTTTAAAGAATGGAGTGAAGGGAAAAAAAAAAACACTTTTCTTTCTTAAGACAGTTTTGTGAATCTGGCCTCTGGTCTGGTGACCATTGTATGACATCACCTCAGTTCATTTTCATAAAGTTAATACTACATTAATGATTTTCCCAGCTGCCTCCCTGGAGGCCACGTGAAGCAGGATCTGGTCAGCTGTAATCGTCTCATATTGCCTAATTATTTTTACAGCACAATTAATTCCATCTGAGCCCAGTCGAGCTGAAGTAAGCCAGTAAGCTGAAGTGGCCAGGCTCTGATAATATTTCACCTGATTCCTATAAATAACAGTGATTATCAGACCTGGATCAGCTGTCAGGTACTGGGAGAATCTGATTTTAGCTACAGTGAGCTGGAGTCACTACAGGAGTCTCTAAGGCTTCGTTCACACACAGCAGGTAGAAGTGACCGCGCCCTTTTTAGGCTCGAACACATTCTGGGAGCCCAGCTGTCAGTCAGTGAAGCTTCATGATGCTCCTGTGATGCTGGTGAAGATGAAGCTGATCCTCCGGGAGCGACTGGCGTCTGTTGGCAGTTGTGATTGTTTACCTCTGGACGAGCCGTGACGCAGTTCTTTTGGAATGAGGGTCAGTTTAGGAGCTGATCTGTTCAGACTGGTGTCGCATACAGACCACATTTCAAAGATAATCTGAACGGACAAACATGAACATCAGATTTGGTGAGGATATCAGATTTGGGCCACTTTTACCTGCTGAGTAAACGTGGCCTAAAACTCACCCACTGGGGTCACTCGATCAATTTAAACTTTAGTCTCTGCTCACCTCTGATCACACAGTCTGGAACTGGTTTAGTGGAGTATAACTATTTTATCTCAGTTCTATTGCTGTTTTCATTTATTTATTCTATTACCCTTTATAAATCTTTTACTCGACTGTTTTGAAATTTACTTTGCCTATTTATCCTTTTGCCTATCCTCCTGAACTGGTTTGTTATCTCGATCTTATTTCCTATTCTTCCTTCTTCTTAAATCTTAATTGTTCTTTTCATTTTTTTTGCCATTTATCTTGTTTGGTTTTCTCTTAATAAAAGTCCACTTTAATTTCTTTATCCATCCCTTTAATGTTGAAAGTTCTCAGCTTGAACACTGAAAATGAGTCACCCCTAATGTGTTGCTGAGTGAAAATGAAGCTTGTTTGATTGGTTGATTAATCAAAGAGTACTAATAATGAATATCCTATAAACTAATGAATAAGCAATAGTGAGACTGCTACAGTCAGTATTAAAGCGCATAATGTGTTCGAGCAGTCCGTGTCAGCTGTGCCTTCAAAATCAAGACATCAAAAAATGTCCGTTTGATTGGAGTCGTTGATCCGTACCAAATCAATAAGTTATGCATTATTATTATCCTGATCGTGCACTGTCGGCTGTGATAACATATTCATACACTGCTAAAGATGATTCTTCAGGGCTCCTTTAGTAAAGGAACGGTTCTATATTGGAATATATTCATGCTTGGTGAGGTATACGGACATGACGCTGACCTAAATTCAATCCGTTTTGCTGGTGAAGTAAAAGTCTTGAGTACGAGTCAAGCTGTGAGTCGTTTAACGGTGAATTCTAATTTGAATGACACGTCATTTAAGGGCGAGTCTGAGTCCAGTTAAGTGATACTTTTTTAATTGCACAAACGAGGAAATTCCATCTCCGCATTTACCCCATCCATGAAGTGAGGGGGGCAGTGAGCACACTTGCCCGGAGCGGTGGGCAGCCCTATCCACGGTGCCCGGTGGAGCATTTGGGGGTTAGGCGTCTTGCTCAAGGACACCTCAGTCATGGACCGTCGGTGATGGGGATCGAACCGGCGACCTTCCGGTCACAGGGCCAGATCCCTAACCTCCAGCCCACGACTGCCCCTAAATTCAAACTGTGAATCATTTAAGGGCGAGTCTGAGTCAAGTTGTGAGTTATTTAAGGATGAGTCTGAGTTGAGTTGTAAGTCATTTAAGAAAGCTGTTAGGTATTTAATTGCGAGTCTGAGTCAAGCTCTGAGTTATTTAAGGATGGGTCTGATTCTAATTGCATGTCATGTAAGGTTGATTGTGATTGTGAGTCATTTAAGGGCAAATCCAAATTGATTGGCCAGTCATTTAAGGGTGAATCTCTCCAAGTGGTGAGTCATTTAAAAGCAAGTCTGAATCAAGTCATGAGTCATTTAATGGCAAATCCAAATAATTCGGTGAGTCATTTAAAAGCAAGTCTGACAGAGCTTGGAGTGAAAACACATTAGAGGACTGAATAAAGTTAAACCTGGTCTTGCACTAAAACAATTTCCAGGAAAGAATTTTCACTCATCAAAAAAGGTTTTATTCTGAGTCCAGAAAGTTTTTCTCAGAAAGCAAACTCCTTAAATGAAATCTTTGCTCAGCCATAGAGGAGTTAGGAGGGTATCATCCCAGTGCCACGGATAAAACCATAAAACAGCGAACCACAAAGCAAGAGCAAAGACTCTATTTCAATACAGCGTCTCAGTGCCGAGGTTTGTGAAAAACAGGTGTGAAAAAACACGTTTGTGTGTCTGATGTTCAGACCCCGAGCTCAGATTTGCTTTGTTGTGGAGGATAACATGCTGGCAGCATCTCAAACAGAAACTCATTCTCAGTCTGAAGTACCCATGGCAAACAATTACCAGCGAAACTGGCACCGAGCCCCTTTGCCTGAGGAAGCCCCTACAGCACTGCTCACAGCACCAAATCACGGCTTACACATTTACACACATCCTCTCCTCATAGCCCTCTTCAGCTCCTCTGCAGCTCCAGAATCTTCCTAAAAACATTCCACAGACACTCTGACAACATCACCATCACCATGACCAGTAGCCATGGACAGAGCATCCTTTGACAAATACATTCAGTGACAAGAGAAAAATCTACTGAGAAATTTAAATTGATGAATTATGAATTCACGAATTCAAAGTTCATCGTTAACATGAGTGAAAAAGCTGTTGCTTCATTGATGAGCAATACATCATAATGCACACCTACTGTTTATTGGTTTAACGAACTGGAAAAAATAACTCATGACATGTGGCCTGAACAAAAGTTATGGCACACTTTATTTTCTCCAGACATTAAATCCAGTAAGTGGCCACTGCGCTGCCCACAGTGGGTGGTTATCCCTGCTATGATGTATTCCAGGTGCACCCAAGACACTGTGAATCCAGGAATGTTCAGTGCAACTTCAGACATCCGCTCCATCCGTCTGGGACCCACTATCCTCGCTTGAACTCTAATAATTCATATCAGATTGCTATGAGCAAAACGGCCTGTGTTCAAGTAACGCCACTTCATAATCAATTCACATGCTGCTATCCCATGACTTGAGGTACACATACAGCACAGTGCAGTACTTAAAGGCAAAGTTCATCTGGGGAGTATGTGTTTATATCCTGAGAAAAACACTTATAATAAATACAATCATGAATACAATAATAAGTTATTTCATGTAGTGACCTCCCTGCCTCCTCATCCTCCTCCTCATCTTCCTCCTCCTCCTCCTGACACTGAGTATTACCTGTAGTTATCACCCAATACCTGCTGTATCTGATCAATACTTCATTATAGTAAATCAGCCGCTGCTGATGGAGTTGAATAAATGTAAGTGATGTCTGGAGGAAAAATCTGGAAATAAACTTTGTTCTTCAGACTCACAAGATCTCAACTACTATGAACAAGAAATTCCTGTTGTGACTGTTATTTTATATCTATTCACATTCATACGGATGCTATATGGTGTTTTGTGAGGCATAAACACACTGCCCAGCCTCTAATTCTCCAGGGGATATTTTGGTTTGTCCGTCTGAATTTTTGTGACCAAATCATAAGGCAAATTATTCAGTAACTGCATGAAACAAATGTAAATTTTTATTTTATTTATGTATTTTTTTGTAAAAGCTCCTCAGATTATCAGAACGTGTGTTTTCTGATCTCCACATATCACTACATGCTCACAATTTACTGCTGAGAGCCAAAAATCTCCGCCGCTCTTTGTGTTGTTCTCTAAAAGTGATGTTTCCAGAGCAGATCACTGAAGAGACGCCGTCTGTTTATAGTTTAGAGCCCAGATTTGGGGAAAAACGGGTCGACTTTCAGTAGAAAAACAAACTGAGTTCAGCTTCTTTTATTATAAGGGTTTAAAATGACATCACCGTCTATTAGACTGGAGAGAAGAGCTACAGCCTCACACGACGCCCAGCTTCTGAATGGAGCTTATGGAATATGAACGTTATGAAGAACATGACAGAGTGCGGTTTGGGACCACCGGTGGTCTCGAGGAGTCGAGGAGTTTAAAAGGTTAATTGGATTTTAAACTTCAAATCTTTTTGCATGAAAATACAACCTCCTCTTCCACTGCCTGTATCTGTGCAGGCCTGCAGGTCAGTCTCACACACACAGAGGAAAGATTCAATCAGTATCTCACACAATCCCCGCTGCTCATTTTGTGTGTGTGTGTGTGTGTGTGTGTGTGTGTGTGTGTGTGTGTGTGTGTGTGTGTGTGTGTGTGTGTGTGTGTGTCTCGCTGGGGTGGAACCCTCGAGGCTCCGTCTCAGTCCCCTTAGTCAGGGAACTGAACCATAATCCACTGAAATGATCTGTTCTAAGCTGGACTGACTCCACACACCCCGCCTCGCCTCGCCTCCAGGCTTTTACTCTACTGCTCTGTTTTAAAACATTCGGTTATGAAAAGGAACAAATACCAACTTTTCACCTGGAGGACCTGATTTAAGCTCCACAATCAGACCTTAGAACCACTGTAGAACCTCTGAGGGAACATCTACACTGTTTGCAGCTTAATGAAGAAAAATGAACCTGAACAGAACCTTATTAGGTGAGTTACTTTGCATTTTATGTTAATGACGAACTTCATGAAGTTCATATATCTGAATTTCAAAAGTGACTTGTGCTAAACATCCACTAAACGACTTTGAAAAGACTGAAGGACTAAAGTCTGACACCCTCTCACACCTAAAGACAACGGCAGAGTTTTTAGATTTTGCAAAGACTGGGAATCTTGCAGGGTCACTATTCACTAGACTGTAACTAGATTTTTGAGATTATTCCCCATCATGCACCTGGTGGACATTTACAAGCAGATACACCGTTTTCCTTCCACTCTGTATTGGTACAGATGGCATGAAACGTTGGTAAAGATCTGAGACTCAGTTCTGTAATGGCAGTCTTTTCATGCAATGACTGAACTGATTGTGTTGGAATGTGTTTCTTGAGTTATTTTGAGGAAGAGTGTGGAGCTGCAGAGGAACTGAGGATCAGCGGTGCGAGTCATGGTATTGTTTTCTAATAAAGTGTCCTCTAAGTGTGAAAATCGACCCCCTCCTCTCTTCAAAGACCTTCTTCAGACACGCTCCATTGTTCACCGAGTCTCTCACCAGAACAGAGTGTGATTCAAGCCTCATGGTGTTACTGATGCAGTTGGAGGAAAGCAGCAAAACAGGGAATGTGTTACAAAAGCACAAGTGCTATACAACTCCCAGACAAAAGTCCACAGCATCAGAACAAACGCCCACAGACTCAGATCAAATCAAACCAAACCACAGCATCACATCTCTGAAATTGAAATCTCACGACTGAAAAAGATGGTGGTGCCCTGTTTGGCTGCAGCTGCTACGGCTGATAGTATCGGACACTTAATGGCTTATAACAACTCGGAGAATTCGTAGTTTCACAAAAAATCTGCAGCGCATACATTGCAAATCAGTATACGACCGTCAAGAGACACTGGATTTAAGAAGATCAAGCAAACTGGGACTCGTGGGTGCAACCACTCTGGACCTCCTACACAGCCTTGGCCTGCCACGTCAGCTACCCCCAGCGGCCTGTGAAGCAGCGGAGCCTCATACCAGCAGCGTCCGCCAGCGGCGGAGGTGGCATGATAGAAAGTGGAAGCGCGGATGCCGTGCTGGGCTAACAGCTAAACTGAAGACTATCCCGGGCAGAACGCCACTTCCCTCTATCCTGCTCATGAATGGTCCTTAGAGAACAAATTGGACTATCTGAGGCTGGACATAACAACAAAACGGGAGGTGAGAGGCTGCTGTGCCATAATCTTTACAGAAACATGGCTTAATCCATCCGTTTTGGACGATGCCGTTAACATGGAGCGGCTAACAGTATTCCGGTCAGACAGAAGCAGTGCTCTTACCGGTAAAACCCGGTGGTGGTGTTTGCATATTCACCAACAACAACTGGTGTAACAACGCAGTGAAAGTCTCGAGTCACTGCTCTTCTGATGCGGAGCTACTGACTGTAAAATGTAGGCCTGTTTATATGCCAAGGGAATTCAATATAATCATCATTATAGCCATGTACATCCCCCCCAGCGCAAACACCAGAGGAGCCCTGAATGTTCTCTACCGTTCCATCAGCGAACTGCAGTCCACATATCCAGAGGCAGTTTTCATTGTGGTGGGAGACTTTAATCAGGCCAATCTGAAAACTGTTCTTCCCCACTTCCATCAGTATGTGAACTTCCCAACCACAGGAAAGAACACGCTAGATCTGGCATACAGCAGCATCAAAAAGGAATTCAAGGCAGCACCCCGCCCCCACCTTGGCTCCTCAGACCATCTCTCTGTGATGCTAATTCCAGGATACCAGCCCCTGCTGATCAGGAAAAAAGCCACCATGAGGCAGGTGAGGGTCTGGCCTGCAATAGCCATGGAAAGACTGCTTTGAGTGCACGGACTGGGACATGTTCAAGGCAGCAGCCACTGAAAATCATCACTCACGGGTGGATGAGAACACTGAGTCTGTGTCTGCATGGAGGACGTGAGTGTGATCAAAAACATCTTCACACGGGCCAACGAGAAACCTTGGATGACCAGTGAGGTACGCACAAGGCTGAAAGCACGAAACACCGCTTTCAAACCCGGCGATGATGTGGCACTCAGAACAGCGAGAGCAAACCGGAACCGGGCCAAAAGAGTCGCGAAGCGTGCTAATGGTCAAAAAGTGCAGGATTTCTTCCAGAATCCCTCAAACACAAGACAAGGCATTCAGACAACCACGGACTATAAAGTTACTCCTCCCCCTGTGAAAATAACATCAACTTTCTCAACAAAATAAATAAATACTTTGGAAGGTTTGAGGCACTGAACACCTCTCCTGCGGTGAAATCTACTCCTCGTCCTGATGAGCAGATACTCTGCCTGGATAAGGCGGATGTCCGAAGAACCCTGGGGAGAGTAAACACTCGGAAAGCGGCAGGCCCCGACAACATACACCGGACGGGTGTTTAAAGAATGTGCCAATCAGCTGGCCGGGGTTCTCATGGACATCTTCAACACCTCACTGAAACAGGCTGTCGTACCACAACCCACAATCTCCTCCCTCAATGATTACCACCCTGTAGCACTCACCCCCATCATGATGAACTGTTTCGAGAGGCTGGTAAAGGACCACATTACCTCCAAACTTCCTCCCACATTCGACCCGTACCGGTTTGCTTACGGCCCTAATCACTCCAAAGAGGATGCCACCTCCTCTGCACTTCACCTGAGCTTAGAACCCCTGGAAGGAAAGAATACACACGAGCACATGCTGTTTCTTGACTACCGCTCAGCGTTTAACACAATCATCCCACAACATCTGATAAGCAAACTGGGCCCCCTTGGCTTCAGCACCCACCTGTGTAACTGGCTGCTGGACTTTCTAACAAATAGACCTCAGTCTGTGCAGGTGGGCAACAACATCTCCAGTGTCATCTCCCTGAGCACCGACTCCCGTCAGGGCTGCATCCTGAGCCCACTGCTGTTCACCCTGATGACCCACGACTGCAGCGCCAGGTCCACCACCAACCACATGGTGAAGGTTGCAGATGACACAACAGTAGTGGGCCTAATCCAGGATGGCAATGACCTGCACTACAGACAGGAGGTGAATCATCTGGTTGACTGGTGTGAAACCAACAACCTGGTCCTGAATGTCAAGAAAACCAAAGAGATCATTGTCGACTTCAGGAGGAGCCAACCCAACCACACGCCACTCTCCATCAAGGACACAGCAGTGGAGATAAAACAAAGTTCCTGGGGGTACAGATGACAGACACTTTAACCTGGTCCACTCACACTGAAGCTCTGGTCAAAAGAGCACAGCAACATATGCACTTCCTGAGATGGATGAAAAGAGCACACCTCCCCCCTCCGATCCTCACCAACCTCTACAGATGCACTGCGGAGAGCATACTGACCAGCTACATCTCTGTCTGGGCAGGAGCCTCAGCGCCCCTGACTGGAAGTCCCTGCAGAGGGTGGTTAGGACAGAGAAAATTATTGGGACTTCACTTCCTTCAAAACAAGACATTGCAAAACGTCGCTGTCTGACCAGAGCTCAGAACATAAACAGAGACCCCTCCCACCCCCACCATGGACTGTTCTCGCTGCTGGCCTCTGGAAGGAGGTTCCGAAGGCTTCTAAGCAGAACAGCCAGGTTCAAAAACAGCTTCTTCCCACATGCCATAAGACGGCTGGACTCTAAATAACACGCTGCTCCAGTTCTTTTTTGATTAGCTCATACGTGGGACCTCCAGTGCAATATTCTCCTGTACATGTACTTATTTAAAAATTATTTATCTACTGATATACATATGTTTACATAATGCACTACACTTTACACTGTTAATTTGAGTGACAATAAAGTCTGTCTAAGTCTAAATCAAAGACACAACTGAAAACCTCTGACTGTGGAGCGTTCTCAGAGCAGAGCTTGCGTTCTGTCGAGTTACAGAAGGACAGAGCCAGGAATGGAGGAGGCATTCTTCACCATCTGTAGAGAACAGGCATTAAATGTGCAGTTCTGGTTAACCATCAGAAGTTGCAGTTATTTATGTCATTTTATATAAATGACACAACCAAAAAAAAGGGCTTTTAATTTACATGCTTTAGTGAAGGAGTGGTCAGCATATTGCATCATAAAGAAGCAACGCGATGCCAAGGGCACAAATTTAGTAAAGGTGTGACGTCGCAGTCAGAATGGATCAGTTTACCATGTCAGGGGGTCTGACCTCAGGAGAACCATGAAAATGTGTATTAATAATAATAATAATAATAATAATAATAATGTTTATTTATTTGAAGAAAAATGGAAGTATAAACTCTAATTCAAGGAGAAAGGTTTCTACGAGCATCTAAGTAGGTGCCTGTTTAATCTGAAATTAGTCTGAAAAGTCAGGCGGCACAACCAGTCAGTCATTAAAAGCTTTCATACTGGTCACTATATTTAAGATATAAAATGCACAGAGGTATAAATGCAAATATAGATGCAGATATGCATTTTGAAAATCATTGTCACTGACGCAGTGTTTGTGTATTTGGATATTTTGTAATGTTTTATAATGTTTTTGCTTCCCCTATAATATTTTAAAGCACACTCCTGTATTCAAGCAGATCACTAGCAGAACACACTGTTTTTATTTTAAGTAATTCAAAAAGATAAGGTTTCAAACCTCTGGGCAAAAAAACCCCCTCATAACAGTGGGATGTGGTCTAATTCCATGCTGGCGTGTTACACCAGGTAAGCGGATAAAGCGTGATAGGAGTCTGTAAATCCCGACGCCTATAATTTTGTTCCTTTTTCCCTCCAAACACCAACCTTCACAGTGTTATTTCAGAGGTTTCTTTGCTATAAAACATGCAGAGCTGTGTATAAACCTCAATCCAAACTATTCACACATGGAGGCCTGTAAACTGCAATTGAGGTGAACTGATTTGCATAAATCTTGACTAAAATAATCCAACAACATGGCCTACATGAAAAACATTCTCAAATGGACAGTTCTGGTTTAAATATCTGATTGGCTGGGTTGTGTTTGAAGCCACTGCCACTTGGGGGCAGTCACGAGCTGGAGGTTAGGGAACCAGCCTTTTGACCGGAAGGTCGCCGGTTTGATCCCCAGAGCCGACAGTCCATGACTGAGGTGTCCTTGAGCAAGACACCTAACCCCCAACTGCTCCCCGGGCGCTGTGGATAGGGCTGCCCACCGCTCCGGGCAAGTGTGCTCACTGCCCCCTAGTGTGTGTGTTCACTAGTGTGTATGTGGTGTATCACTGCACGGATGGGTTGGATGTGGAGGTGAAATTTCCCCGTTGTGGGACTAATAAGGGTCACTTAATCTTAAATAAATCTTAAATCTTTTTTTTTAAATCTCTTTTTATTTATTTATTTATTTATTTCCTCTCATTTTATTTTAAGTTTTATGATTACTTTTTTCTATTTGGGATATTGTATTATTACTTTAGTCATTTCTTATCTATTTTTGATCTTAATTTCTTACCATTTAAAATCTCAAGTTCTATTTTTATCTACTTTTATCTTTTATTCACTGTTGTTTTAAATCTTCTTTTAGTTTAAAATGATTAAATGTAGTTATTATTTTCTATGTCATGTCAATCCCTGTTTTTGTAAATGCTCGGCTACATTGAAAATGAGGGTTGCCCTCAATGTACTTCCGAGTCAAAATAAAGGTTGATTGATTGATTGAAATACTCAATACATCAGACGGATTACTGACTGGGCCACTGGGGCCATCGCCCAGGGCTCTGGATGGCCTTAGACCACAAAACTCAAGGTGGCCCTAATAAATGGGATCATGCACTGCAGATTAAACAAGCAGCCCTTAAATGTACGTTAATGAGTAAATAAATTAAATAAACGAAGACATGCCATCTATTATGAAGCCCCTCCAGTTTAAAAGGATGTCTCAGATGGTGTGTTGTTGTTGTTGTTGTCGTCATCAACCCTTTCAAAATCTTACACAGACACCCCACGAACTGCTATCCCTTAGACACAAAGGGCCGCATATAAGGCTAATTTTGTGATTTTCAAAACAAAATTAATGTAATTTTTAGAATTGTGCTGCAAATTGACCATTATACAGCTCACATAACCCACGGAGTGTCCTGATAGATGAAGTAGGAACCCAGTTCTGTTCAGACTGAGAGGCTGACTTATTCTCTGAACAACTACACCATTAACACCCAGTGTTCGGCTGTCACGGTAAAATTGTAAACAATATGTTCCCCAAAAGTTTTACACACTTCAAATTTCAATTGAAAGTTTCCAAGATTGATCTGTATTAAATCTAATGTAGTAAAATGTGTGAAATGCTAACTCAACAGAGAAAACTGCATAGATGTGCCAGCATGAATTATACATGGGTTTGTTCTCAACTCTGCTCTGACTGAGAACCGTTCTACAGCAATGTGGGTTTTTTTCTCACTATAATACAATCATTCCGCTGAGCACAGCTGCTCAGCAATAACTGCTTTGCAACTAACCGTTTCTATGTTAAATGGACCTATTAAGTAACTTCTATAAGCTAATATTTGACCTGCAGCCTGCTTGGCCAGGTTCTGAAGAAGAGGGCGACCTCAGGACTGCGTCATAATCTGAACCTGTCATGAAGGTCCTCGTTTACATTACACTACATTTACAGCATTTGGCCGATGCTCTAATCCAGAGCGACATACAATTGGATCATTTCACAGAGGAAGGTGAAGGCAGTGTTAGGAGTCTTGCCCAAGAAATCGTATTGGTCTAGTGCAGGCTGCTGAGGATTGAACCCCAGTAGCAACAGCCTGATTGGTGAGGTTCTTCATATTCACATATACAAATATAAAACACAGGAGGGAGGGAGTCAGTGGCTTGGCAAGTCAGTGCCAAAGCATTGAGGGTTGTATGCATTTAAACCAGTGCAAATACAATTCAGAGCTCGGTAGAAATACACAATGTACACTTGTAGTCCATTTAAGTCCATTTAAGTCCACTGCAGTGACAGTACCATCCCTGGTTTTAAGAGCTCTGGAAAGACTCCAGGCAGAAAAGTAGAAACAGGAGGGATGTCACCTCGTAACACCTCGCCTCAGACAACTTATCCCTCTTTGATCGAAGGCTTTGCTACAAAAGTGGAAGACAAAAAAACCTTCTGTATGAGGACCATCCTACTGAATTTCTTCAAACTGTGGCCTCGCATAAAATCCATCCATCCATCCATCCATTTTCTAAGCCGCTTCTCCGTCAGGGTCGCGGGGGGAAGCTGGAGCCTATCCCAGCAGTCTTCGGGCGGAAGGCAGGATACACCCTGGACAGGTTGCCAGTCCATCGCAGGGCTCGCATAAAATCCTATATTAAAAAGCAATGAAGTATTGGGAGCTTAGATGTTTACAAGGATTATGTTCAGATATGTTTGAATCAAGGACATTAAAAGAGATAATAATAGGCTAAATATATACACAATCATCGTTTATAGGCTGCTTTCTATTGGTTGGTATCTGTCCCGAAACCTAGCCCCTAAATTTACACTTTGTTTTAATTTTGTTAGAAAAAAAATATTTTATTTCAAAATGGAGTTGAAAGATTTGATATAATCATAACTTAATCATAAAATCATAATCAGTTTAAACCTGTAGGCGGGGCCTTATTTTAGCCACGCCCCTGCATTTTAGAGGCTGCATCCCTGCCCCTCATGGCCACATGGTGAGCAGTTAGATCCCAGTGTTTTGGAGTAAATGTGTCCCAAAGTCTGAAAGTCAGTGAGGAACATTAAGAATCCCCATATTTTCTGCAGTTCAGCTCTTTTTAGCGTTTTAGTGTAAAATATGGTGATTTTCTGTGTGAACAGCTGGTCAGAGCTGCGTCTGCTGGTCATGAGCTGCTGAGGTTCTGAGCTCAGAATGAGCTGAAACAGTCAAGACTGAAGTCCAAGATAGTTAAAAGTCCCAAATGTGTTTCAGCTCTGACTTTAAACTGATTTGACGTAATGCAAGAAAACAAAGATGAAGATGAAAGATATAACCATAAACCCGCTCACACTAGGCTTGCATCCCGCAGGGTCCCTCCATAGAACAGCTTCCCTCCAAATTCCCTTCTACTCTTCCTCTGTGCTTCATTTAAAGTTACAAAGCACATATCTGCCCCTAGTGGGCCAACCCAGCGACTACAGGAAGTGTGTTGATGCTCTGTCAGCAACTAAACAAGCTGGAATTAGCCTGTAAGAAACCGCATACGGCTCAGCAGACTGACTGGATCTACATCACGTTCAGCTTCATCTGGAAAACACTCCAAAACCTGAGCTCAGCCTGGTGCTGCAGCAGGTTTACGGCTCCGTCTGTAAAGGTGCCAAAGGGAAGTACTTTTTGCAGAAGGAGGTGCTGATTAAGGCACACTTGGTAAAATACTGGGGCTTTAATTTTTCTTTATTTTGCGGATCTGTTGTATAAAAGGAGTAGAACAGTGGAGGCTGTGCGTTAGGGTGGGTCACAGCTGTAATGATAGACTTGACTCACCTTCAGCTCGTACCTGCGATCCAATCACAGCCGTGATGTTACTAACCACAAAACACGCCCTTTCATGTTCTACTGTTTAATTAAAATTATTATTGACGTGGCAATTTGGCGAATGGCGCTGTCGCCTCACAGCAAGAAGGGTCTGGGTTCGATTCCCCAGCCGGGCGACCAGGGTCCTCTTTGTGTGAAGTTTGCATGTTCTCCAATGTGTCTGCGTGGGTTTCCTACGGGTTCTCCGGTTTTCTCCCCAGTCCAAAGACCTGCATTCAGGCCAACTGGACATGATAAATTGCCCCTCGGTGTGAACGTGTCTGCCCTGCGACGGACTGGCGACCTGTCCAGGGTGTCTCCTGCCTTCTGCCCAAGGACTGCTGAGATAAGCTCCAGCACCCCCAATGACCCAGAAGGATAAGCGTCTGGGATTATGCATATGTGGTACTTTGGTGAGCCAAAAACGACTCATAAGGCTTTGAATAAAAGACCAGCCCCTAAATGAGGTTCACTTCTTTGTGGAAGAACTGTTCATCAGATTTATTGGTCAAGTAAGTTGACACAGAATTTGGTTCCAGCCGTTGGTGTCTCTCTAGTATTATATGCAATGTACAGACAATCTGCAATAAACACTATACACAGTATACAAGCAATAAGCAGACAATATAAGGACAATAATATACAGAAAATGCACATTTACTGACTTTACACAGTACAAAAACAACAGAAGATTACATGGAGATGAACAATATTCATAAGTGCGTGTGGTAACGACAGTAGTGTACATCATGTATGGGAATTCGTTGTCTACGGTTCTATATAGAACCTTTTTGAAAAGGATTCTATATAGCATCAAAAAGGGTTCTGCTATTGTATGCAAGCCTGACATCGTAACCATAGCAGAACCCTTTCGGGTGCTATATAGAACCATATCGCTGTTGTCGGAAGGAAACACTGTATCTCCAAAATGGTAACTTCACAGGAGGAGCAAAAAACATGCTTTACTTTTAATGTAAGTCAATGGAACCAGAGTTTTTCCCAAGTCGTTCTGAGTCGGTTTGTTTAGTCCATACATCACGGAATTTACAGACTGTATAAAGCCCAACTGGTATTTTCAAATGATGCCAAAAATTGAACAACGTCAAAAATGGAGATACAAGGTTTTCGTCCGACAGCAGCGATATACAACACGTTCTGCGTCAATTTGAAGAACCATTTCACCATACAAAGCATGTGAGCATGCAAAGGGTTCTTTGAGCATTCATGGTTCTTCGCAGAGAACCTTTACATCTTTTCACAACACATAAACATTTCAAATCCCTTGTATTCTAATAATGTAGGGAAGCGGCACAGAAAACCTTCCGACTGAGAACCGGAACTGTCGTTTAGTTTTAGTGGGTACCTTTTTCACCTACAGGACAAACAGATTAATCTCGTTTGAGCTCACATTTTCAGCCTGATTGATTAAAGAGTCAAAAGAGGAGTTCGTTCACACGTGACCGCATTCATTCAGGACGCCGAGGTGCCGTAGTTTCCCTCCCACCTGCAGCCGCTCCTGTTCACCAGCCAGACAAACCGACAGACAGGCAGCCTTCAGCCCTCAGCTCTGATCTGCGGCCCGCACTGTCAGAACCGCACCGGCGCCGCACGCTTCCTATTCAAACATTACCCAGATTGATGGACAGGCAGCGCAAAAACGACAGTGCAGAAGGGCCGATACGCCGAGAGGGGCACCGAAAGCCTGATAGGCAGGTAAACAGATCGACATCTATAAATAGATAGACGCTGACATATTCATACATTCATAAGGGAAGTATAGTTCTGCCTGGGAAGCATGCCAGCCCTTCAGTCTCATCGCCTCCGTCGCCTAATAAATGACAGAGACAAAGCGAGAGCACGAAAAACAAACGAGAGCGGCGCAATCGCTTTTAAAAATGAAGGTGCCAGCAAAGGTTCTTTGGAGCGATGAAACCGAAGAACCACTTTTAGTTCCTTTAATAAAGTTTCAACAAAGTTATCCTGAGAATAAACACTTCTCTTTTTATTTTTGTTAAAGAAGTCAACTGAAACCACTCAACTGACTCAAAAATGGTTCTTTCATTGCATCGCACTGCACTTTGGGTTCTTCGCGTGAAGAACCACTCATGGCTGACCTATAGAACCAAAGAACCATGTTTGATGAAGGTTTAAAATACTTCCATTCTTCCTTTGTTAGTTTTTTTTCTCCAGGGAAGCAAAAGTGGTCCTTCTATGGCTTTTTTCTTTCTAGATTCTGAAATGGTTCTTGGCTTGGATGTGTGGTTCTACAGGCTTAAGAGGTTCTCATGTAATTAGCAAAAATATCTCTTTGAAGAAACAGGTTATTTTTATTTAGGAAGCAAATGAGTGGTTCTTCTGTGTCATTGATTTAGGCTCCTTCATCGTTCTTGGCTTAGACATGAGGTTCTAGACAAAAAAAAAACTTGTACTAGAATGGTGTGTTTACATTATCTAGAGCTTCTTCTTTAGACGTGAACATCTCATTTAAAAAAAATTCTTAACGGAAACAAAAATGGTTCTTTTATTTTAACACTCCAATGAACTCTTCAGCACCCAAATGTTTGGGTTCCTAGCTTGGTTCTTGGCGTGGATGTATGGTTCTACAAGAAAAAAAGATTCTTATCTCTTTTAGAAAATATATATCTTTGAAGAATCCATTGACAGCTTCTTTAGGAACCAAAAAAGTGGTTCCTTCCAAGCCAAGAACCAAGCTAGGTGGTTCTTTAGAGTGGGGGACGCGGGGGTCACCCTGCAGAGTTTAGCTCCCGTCCAGGTAATTAAGGCCCTCACAACTATCTGGAGCCAAATATGCTGGATCTCCAGGATATCTCCAGATCTCCAAGATCTCCAGGACCAGGACTGGGTAGCCACGCTGTAGAGTGTCATGTCTACAGATGAAGCCAGGAAGATGTACCTCACTAAAATAAGGCTGCCTAGAACGGTTCTTTGGAAGGATAACCAAAAAGTGATTTTGTTCCACCATCTTGTGGAGTTTCAATCGAATCTACCATACATTCGTAAAAAGATGGTTCTTCAAGGGTTCTTAATTAAAGGAAATGGTTATATTTAGAACCATGAACACTCAAAGAACCCTTTGCATGTTTAGTTTCCTAGCATTGTGAAAAGGTTATTCAGATTGATGGAAAATGGGCTGTATATGGTTTTATCTGGAACCTTTTGAAAAATGGTACTATATAGGGCTCTATTTTAATGTCTAGCTTGTAATAATAGAGGAACCCTTTTTGGTGCTATATAGAACCCTATACAGAACCATCTATGGCACATTCTACATCAATCTGAAGAACCTTTTCATCATACAAAGGGTTCTTGGAGTGTTTGTGGTTCTATATAGAACAGTTTTCTTTAATAAAGAACCCTTGTAGAACCATCTTTTTTAAGTGTGTACCTGAACCAGGTGATGAAAGCCTTCAGAGGCATCTGAATGTTAGAGCAAGATGTGCTAGACTCTACAGGGTTGTGGATCTCCAGAACCAGGACTGCCACAGAATCCCTGACATCAAAGAACCCTATTTGTTACCTAAAGAATTTTTCCATTTTTTTGTAAATGAGATGTTCATGTCTAAATAACCCTTTTAACATTTGAATAAACTCAAAACGCAAAATTATACTAATTTAAGATTTTATTTCTAGAAGAACCATTTAGGAACCTTTAGGAAAAATACAGGATGGTTCTACAAGAGAAAAAGGCTCTCTCTTGCAAAAAATATCTCTTTGAAAAATCCATTGACAGGTTCTTCAGGAACCAAAAAGTGGTTCTTCTACGGTATTATAAAGGTTCCTAAATGGTTCGTCACTTCGATTTGTGTTTCTAGCATAAAAGAAAATGAAATTAGTATAATTTTTACAGAAATGATACTACTTTATTCACTCAAATGTTAAAAGGGTTCTTCAGACATGAACATCTCATTTGCAAAAAAGTGACATTTTTTTTCGGTATCAAATATGGTTCTTTGATGTCAGAGGTTCTGTGGCAGCCCTGGTCCTGGTGCACTTCCACCAGAGTTTAGATCCAGCATATTTGGCTCCAGATTCTGAGGGCCTTCATTACCTGGACTGGAGCTAAACTCTGCAGGGTGGCAGATCTCCAAGTCCAGGACACCCCCCCCACCCCCACCGCTCTACAGGACCTCCTTGTCTCCATGGCTGTGATTATTTACAGTTCAGTAATGAAGAACTGGACAGGAGCGGAGCTCCAGACTCGCGGGACGGGAACGAACGCCTGAAGAAGAAACAAATCTTAAACCACAGAGGGCTGAACAGATGAGGGGTGTGAGTGTGTGGAAGGTCAGTCTGGAGAAAAAGGAAGCGAAATCTCATTTTGTAAAAAGGGTACTTTCAGCATCAATGCCATAAATTACACCTGACTCAGCTGGGAGCCAATCTCACTGCAAGTTTTCTTCTAATGAAGACACCCACCTCGGCCTCCGCATTGACTCCAGAAAATGAGTGACGCTCGGAAATCAATACAGAAAACCAATATCCGCAATTAGGAGCCCTGGCTTCGTTTTTAAAGATCTGAACTCAACAATGCAGCCAGTTCAGGTGAGGACACATCAGCGTGTTCGGTTATAAACAACGCAATTTTGATTAACTTTTAACACAATATGTGTTAAAATACACTATATTTCCAAAAGTATTCAGTCCCATCCAGATCACTGAATTCAGGTGTTCCAGTCACTTCCATGGCCACAGGTGTATGAAGCCGAGCCCCTCGGCCTGCAGACTGCTTCTACAGACATTAGTGAAAGAATGGGTCGCTCTCAGGAGCTCAGTGAATTCCAGCGTGGTGCCGTGATCGGACGCCACCTGTGCAGCAAGTCCAGTCGTGAAATTTCCTCGCTACTAAATATTCCACAGTCCACTGTCAGTGGGATTATAACAAAGTGGAAGTGATTGGGAACGACAGCAGCTCAGCCACTAAGTGGTCGGCCACGTAAAATGACAGAGCGGTCAGCGGATGCTGAGGGGCATAGTGCACGGAGGTCACCGACTTTCTGCAGAGTCAATCACTACAGACCTCCAAACTTCATGTGGCCTTCAATCTACAAATTCTGAATTTGTTTTGTTTGACTCTCCAGCCACACTTTAAGATATAAGAAGAGAAGTGGAGTCCAAGTTGACCCACTGGAGCCGTCCTTTCCATTCCATCTCATCACGAGATCATACGAGACTCACATCCAGAGTTATGAGCCTATGAAGAGGGGCTGAAATACACGTCATCTGCCTCTCACTGTGTGGAGCTGCTGGATTCGTGTGTCCGTCTACATTCTGTGTGAAACTGACCGACGGACACTCAGGAGATCACTAAGGACTGACCGTCACGCCGGAAACCCTTCATTCTTCATTCAGTCCACATCGGAGACTCGTGTGAAACGGCGTCAGAGAGTTTCCAGCTGCTGAAGCTGCTGCAGCGGGTTTGGAAAGCAGTGATGGAGATAACGGAGCGTTTAGATATGAAACACATGAGGATCCTGTTCTATGAAGAACCTTTAGAGGAGAGATTAAGAAGAGATGACCAAAATTACATGATAAATACATGGCAGCCTGCATGATTTAACTTACTTAAAAACCCGAAAGAATAAAATCCCTTATTATTTTCATTGCCCTCAGCGCATTGACACCTGGTCCAGTACTTGAGCCTGTATGTCTGAAGATCAAGTGGCCATTCAGAGCTCAGTGCTTGAGCCAAGTGATCGATAACTGTTGTCATAAAGGCTTCCTGTGTCACAAGCTCGGCTGGCAGTCATCAGTTTAAATCCTCCTCCTTATTCATCTCAGTTAACGACGGAGTGCTGAGCCGGTGGGTGGGGAACCGCACGCAACAAACCATCACTTACACCAGTCTAACACGATTACAGGCCTGACAAGTTGGGTGTGCGGAGAGGTAATATCTAATTAATATCAGTAAATTGGCAAGAAAACCAAAGCAGCCTGCAGAGGGAGTGATGAGTTATCTTCCTCCTGTATGATGGATGCCACACTTCACTGAGGTCAGCAGAAAGGGCCTTGAATGTGCAGGCCAGCCAAGCGAGACCACCCCTCACACGGGGGGAAGATTACCTTTCGGCCTGTTTCAAAGCTGAGAAGTCCAAACAAGACAGAGGAGTGTCCACATACATCCATCAGGACTGGACCTCAGGGTTGGATGGGACTAGGCAGCAGCTAAGATGCTGTTTCTTGGCAACCGGAGGAGCACCTGGTTTCAGATACCCAGCGATGGATGCTCTTATTGCGATCCATCAGCCTTCATGTCTGCTAGAACATAACAAGACTTTTGTTATAAAGCATCATTCCCAAGCCGGAGCGGTCTTGGCACTAGCAAGCAAATAAAGAGCCTAAAGGGCCCTCATGAAAATACAATATACATGTAATGTATATGTTGATGTTCACTTATTTCAAAATGTATTTATATCAGACACACAGCTGTTTGAGATTTGTGAACGTGGTGATCGTTGTCATGAATAATAAATAGACCACTTCACCAAATTAGCTCAAATGGTTGTCCCAATAAATAAATAAATACACTTCTTTATTCGGTTAAGAAAATGTTCCGTACAGAACCTTGAACACTCAGATTGATGGAGAATGCGTTGAATATTGTTGTGTACAGAACCTTTTTGAAAAGGGTTCTATATAGCACCAAAAAAGGTTCTTTTATTGTGACACTTGTAATGATGGAAGAACATTTTTGGTGCTACATTTTAGAGCTCCTATATAGAAACATTAAACACGTTCTCCGTCAATTTGTAGAACCCTTTCGTGATGTAAAGAACCCTTTAATCACGCCAAGTGTTCATGGCTTAATGCCGAAGCATTTTTATTCGTTAAAAAACCTTGAAGAATGGATGTGTCTGATCTACTCGTACCAGCGCAACACAGACTAACACACCACCACCATGTCAGTGTTACTGCAGTGCTGAGAATGACCCACCACCCAAACAGTACCTGCTCTGTGAGGGTCCATGGGGGTCCTGACCACTGAAGAACAGGGTAACAGAGTATCAGAGAAACAGATGGACTACAGTCTGTAACTGTAGAACTACAGAGTGCAGCTATACAGTAAGTGGAGCTGAGTGGACAGTGAGCTCAGAAAGTGGCTGATTGGTGTGTGTGTCGGTTCCATACTTCAGCCCCTCTTTGCTAAACCACAAATGAAATACACAAACTGCCGAGTGAGAGACGTCGACACAATGAAGTGCTGAAGATAAAGCTGCAATATAACGAGCATTCAGTCATGTGTAGAACATAAAGTAAGAGGAGATGAGTTACACATGAAAAACAACATCACACCACAGAGTAAAGTGAAAGAAATCTAAGCGTATCGGCCCCAGAGACACCGCCCAGATGACACCTAAAGGCAGCAGCCTGAAATTCACACATGGTCCATATTCATTTGAAACGAGCATGGAATCAATAGCCATTTCAGCCAAATACTCGTTAACGTAGTTTTCCAGCGCTGTGTATCTGGGTAGCTCGGAGATAGCTTTTCCCATTCGGACCGCTCTAGCATGGGTCCCGTCTCCACCCCCGCCGTGCCGTGTGATTACTCCTCTTCTGTCTTCCTCTGACTGAGGAAAGAGGAGGTTTGTGCAGCCATAAATAAGCATGACATTAGTCTGGCTGCTTGAAATATGAATAAATAATTCAGAATGGCCAGATCCTTATTTCTGCGATTCCCTTTATTCCAGAAAGCATGTAGCATCTAAGTGTTTTGTGAATGCGCTCAAAAATAAACGCATTAATAAATCTAACACGGATGTGCTTTAATAATTAAATAAATAAGCTTCTTAATCAAGCATGAAAGTGGAATACTGAGTATGCACTGAGATACTTGTGTACTTACACTGGCTGGCCAGTTTATCAGAAACAGAGAAGGTGTGTTCAATAAAGTGGCTTGTAAAGGTGCAGCAGTGGGCATGGCTTCAGGGCTCCCGGGGGGATGGGGGGATGGGGGGGGGGGGGGTTTGGCAAGGTTATCCCACTTGGAAGCTAAGCCCCCCAAATCTCAAAACATTGCAAAATGGAAATCTCCCATTTCAATGAAAATCTTACAAAGTGGAGGTTGTCATGGGCAGAGGCGCTAAGTTCCTGCATCCTCGTGCCTAGGCCTGTGCCCGGTGACGGTTACCATGTGGGTTACCATGGCAACAGTCACCAGTGGCAGTAAAAACTCATTTTAAAAAGTTGTTCACTTATTGATTTACTTCATGCAAATCACAGCAAGACACTAGTGTTCCAGACTGTATATTTAAATGCTGGGTGATTAATTTTGTACCTAGAATAGATATTATTGTCCTAGAAACTCGGCTGCACTGGTTGAACACACTCAGTGCTGCAGGTAGATGTCCTGCCTGGACAAATGACCTCCTGTATTTTATAGCTTGGGCCCCCTGAATGTCTCAAAATCGAAATTAATGGGGTGCCAGAAAATGAACTCAAAAACAAGCTTAAATCCAGACTCAGTGAAGCTGATTGTTTCTCTGCTTCTGTCTCTGGTGGTCTTAACTAACTAGGGCTGCAGCTCTGCTATGCCTCAGGGTGGCGCTGTACTAGACCGGTTCACCCAGTTGGTCCTTCGTAGTCTAGAAACCGCAACTCTGCCCGGATTCCCCTGAAACACCTTCCAATGAGCTGCAGCAGATCTGAAAACCGGAAAACTCGCCCAGTTTCCCAAGAGTTTGGAGTGAAGAGCGACTGTTCCTCATTCCTCACGCTGAAGACCGAAGAGGAGTCTGTCATTTTGCTGCCACTGAAGCATCAGCGCCGCTGTGTTGAGTGAGTTAGCCGACAGACAACACAGGAAACGTTCAATATAAATGTGAATCTCAAGCTTAAATGTTAAATATTAATGCACATTTTAAAGAATTTGAGCTGAGTAAATGTCGGGTCGAGTCACTGGATGACCATCAGGACTTCAGGTGCTGCCGTCAAGCTCCACTCATTTACAGGTATTGATGGCAGGTGCTTTTTGCGAAATGCCGCATCTCAATGCACGTCATTTCCCAGTGATGGAGGGGCCATCCTGCTGCACGATGCTGCTGAGGGACTGAACCTCCCCTCTCTATGCATAACATCAGGCACTTAGCATTTTTATTAAATGTATATGGAAGAAATTAGAGCAAAGGTCATTAAGACCGTTTACAACTTAACAACTGCACATATCAAAGCAATGTTCACAGTTCAGTTTATATCAACCTGTTACATTGCAGTCTATGTTTACACTATATCAAAGTACACATCGTTGAATTATCCATCAATCGGTCAGCAAACTCCCCGTTTTCGAGAAAATTCAGGAACACCTCCCATATACAGAACTACCTCAGCAGTGAGTTTATCACAATATCCATTAGAATAAAGTCGTATTCATAATTCAGATAAACAGAAAAACAATAAACAGTAACAAGAATTTCTCGGGTCCATATTTTTCCTGGACACCTTCACAGCCGCCACAGAGACTCGTTAATATCATCAATTACATCATGAGCTCAATTTACTGAGCACTGATTGGTCAAACCAGGAGCTGCTTTTTAACTACATATAATACTGGACTTCCTCGAGGAGCGGCTTGGAGATGGGTCAACAAACACACTAACGTCCAGAACATCACCGTTTACATACATTATATAAAATCATTATTAATTAATATTCTACAAGTTTTGTTTATTCAAATATTAACACTTTTCTCAGAAAATAAACACAAACTATGCAAATAAATAGATTCTGAAAACGTGTCTTGGGTGCCTGAGACTTTCACACAGTCCTGTATCTCTGAATTCATTCATTTTACCCTTGATAAAATATGTTATTTTTGCCAATGGAAGACTTGAGGTCATTCCTTTTATCCGCTGTGATAGACCAGGTGCTTCTTCCTTTTTCCCGGATGGAGCTATTTCACGTTTAGCTTCAAGGAGACACAGGTTAATCAAGGAGGATTCCTTTTTATGGATTTTAAATTCATCTGGGAATATTTGAAAAATGCACAGTTTAGGACTAAGAGGAACATCATTGTCAATGATCAATGTCACTGTATGGATTACCCTCTTCCAGAGATCCTGTGTTACAGAGCATTCCCTCATACAGTGGAACAGTGTACCTTTACTCTGTTTGCATTTAATACACGTATCTGGAGCATTTGAGTTGATTTGGTCTGGTCTGAATGGTGTGATGTACCAGCTGCCTAGGCATTTGTATTGAAGAAGCTTTGAATTAGTATTTATTGTTTGTGTCTGGGCCTTCCCGCAGGCCAGACTCCATTCTTCCTCAGATATTTCCTCATGTAGGTCAGTCTTCCAGGCTCGAAGTTTACAGTTAGAAGATTCTAACAGGTATATTGAACTTTTTGTGCCCCATAGATTCAGGCAGTAGAAGGAACCCAACCTCGTGACCAGAAGGTCGCCGGTTCGATCCCCAGAGCCGACAGCATGTGACTGAGGTGCCTTTGAGCAAGACACCTAAACCCCAACTGCTCCCCGGGCGCTGTGGATAGAGCTGCCCACCGCTCCGGGCAAGTGCACTTACTGCCCCCTAGTGTCTGTATTCACTAGTGTGTATGTGGGGTTTCACTGGATGGGCTAAAGGTGGAGGTGAAATGTCCCCGTTGAGCGTCTAATAAGGGTCACTTAAGAACTTTCTCTCCAGTTCTTACTCTAATAATTCAGACTGGTTTACTTCCACTGACGTTCTCACTGCAGGTTTGACAGTGAAAGGAACGTTTAGAGACGACTGTGTTTGAGAGGCATAATCATCATTTTGCGAACTGTCACGCGGAATGCAAAGTCAGTTCAAGACCAAATGCCTCATCACCGTTATTATTCCGTAACCACAGGTCTCTGCTTATGCAGCCACGTCACATCAAGCCACATCTCCCAGAGCACGTCCACGCCTCGACAGGCCTCGTCATGAATAAAAGATGACGAGGACGGAGCCGAGCAGAGAGGCTAACCATGCAGAACATTAAAGGCGAGTGGGAAGGCACTGAGATAGCGCTTCCATTCATTTGCGCATAAATCTCATAATGTGCACACGGTAGAAGAAACAAAAAAAAAAAAAGGATTTCCGTTATCAGATAAAAACACGACCGAAAATGTAGCTGTCAGCTGTGATGCATGAGTAGATTATGGGTGATATCCATAACTACAGCCTACAGCTCTCATGAATAAATGAAAGGGCTACCCAGAATGAGGCTGAGAAGTACAATGTATTCACAAAGCAGCTGCTCCATTTTCCGAGCAAATCCTACTCGCGGTTGTTCTGCTAAGACAAATAAAAGGATGCTGTTGTAGTCAAGAATATCAAAACAGTCGAGCCATGCAGGCTCACGCATGAGGACGGATGGTTCAACAGTGCATGTGCCACTGAATGCACTGAATATTATTCATCTTTAAAATAATCCCAAACTTCTATACAAACCAGGTCTGGACACAGCTCTGTTAATCTATCAAATAATCATATGTCTATATCAGCCGGACCTAACGAAGCCTTTTTAATCTCCAAAATAATCCCATAGTTCTATGTTGACTAAAAACTGACACGTGCTTTTTAATCACCAATACAATTCCAAAGTTCTATATCAACCAGTCCCAAACACAGCCTTATTCACTTTCAACACAATCCCGTATTATACTTAATCTAAACTAAACATTCTTACTCTCCAAAATAATCCAATAGCTCTGTACCAGCCAGACCTAACACAGCTTTATTAATCTCCAAAATAATCTCACAGTTCCACACCAGCCAGATCTAATACAGCTTTATAAATCACCTAAATAATCCCACAGTTCCACACCCAGCCAGACCTAATACAGCTTTATAAATCACCTAAATAATCCCACAGTTCCACACCAGCCAGACATAACACAGCTTTATAAATCACCTAAATAATCCCACAGTTCCACACCAGCCAGACATAACACAGCTTTTATAAATCACCTAAATAATCCCACAGTTCTACACCCAGCCAGACCGAACACAGCTTTATTAATCGTCTAAATAATCCCACAGTTCCACACCAGCCAGACCTATCACAGCTTTTATAAGTCACCTAAATAATCCCACAGTTCCACACCCAGCCAGACCTAACACAGCTTTTATAAATCACCTAAATAATCCCACAGTTCCACACAAGCCAGACCTAACACAGCTTTTATAAGTCACCTAAATAATCCCACAGTTCCACACCCAGCCAGACCTAACAAAGCTTTATAAATCACCTAAATAATCCCACAGTTCCACACCAGCCAGACCTAACACAGCTTTATAAATCACCTAAATAATCCCACAGTTCCACACCAGCCAGACCTAACACAGCTTTTATAAATCACCTAAATAATCCCACAGTTCCACACCAGCCAGACCTAACACAGCTTTATAAATCACCTAAATAATCCCACAGTTCCACACCAGCCAGACCTAACACAGCTTTATAAATCACCTAAATAATCCCACAGTTCCACACCCAGCCAGACCTAACACAGCTTTTATAAATCACCTAAATAATCCCACAGTTACACACCTAGCCAGACCTAACACAGCTTTATAAATCACCTAAATAATCCCACAGTTCCACACCCAGCCAGACCTAACACAGCTTTTATAAATCACCTAAATAATCCCACAGTTCCACACCAGCCAGACCTAACACAGCTTTATAAATCACCTAAATAATCCCACAGTTCCACACCCAGCCAGACCTAACACAGCTTTTATAAATCACCTAAATAATCCCACAGTTACACACCTAGCCAGACCTAACACAGCTTTATAAATCACCTAAATAATCCCACAGTTCAACTCCTTCCAGTTCTAAACACAGGACTATTATTCTCCAGCTGTCCTGAAAAGACAAATAAAAAAACGCTGCCGAGGACATCCGAGCAGTCACACTGCGCACACTCATGCATGAGGCTGCATTGTTCAATGACGGTTGCGCCACTGACACCTCCATTGTGTCCGCTTTGGCGGGAGCTTGGCAGGATAACCAAAGACAGCCCAGTCCACTCAGCTGCCCTATCAGACTGACAGAGCTGCTGTCTTCTCCTGTCAGCTCGAGGATGTTCTCACGCTGACGAGCCCCTCAAAAAGCCCTTGAGCCGTCCAGGGTGTCCGCGGCGCCGGCCACTGCAAACAAAGCCTCCGGCGGCTGTTTAGGCCCAGTAAACAATTTCATTATCCGTGTCATTAGAGTTCTGCTTTGTGTCATAATGAAGTTAATGTGGCTGTAAATCGCTGGAACTTCGTGTCTCCCCATTCAGATTGTTATCGAGGAGCGAGTGCCGGAATCCGCCGTACGCCAAGCTGAGCTGTTTGTTGATCTCTTTCTTTTTCTTTTTTTTCACTCGACGCTATTCTTGCATACTGTTTGATCTCCTTTGATGTATGTATCGCTTTATCTCATTAATTTGCCCTCCTTTATCAAGGCTTGCTGCATTATTACCACCCTGCTAGTGCGCGGTGGGTTAGGGAGTTCTCCATTTTTGTTCCAAGTAATTAGCCATATAAATCTTGCACCAGGCGTACATGGAGAGTGATTTTGCGCCGCACTCCCACATTGATTAACATGCAGTTAACGGCTACGCTAAGATGACTGACCAATGGGAATGTCTGGGGAGAACAGGAATCGGTTTATGAAAGTAATTGATTCCTCTGGTGCTGTTTCTCTTCCTTTAGGGCCTGACCTCAGTTAAATACAGGCTTAGCACTGAAACCTGAGCTCTAGTGATGCAACTAAATTCAAAAATATGAATACAGATCTGAAGAGAACCTCTGCGCTTGTATGTGTCTGCCAGCCATGTCTCCAGTTCTCTTTCAGCTTCATCTCTGTACTATTGCAGTCTCCAGAATAATCCCATGGTTCCATACGAACCGGATTTAAACACAGCTTCATAATCTCCTAGGTGAGTCCATAGTTTTACAGCAGACAGACATAAACACATCTGCATTAATCTCCGAAATAATCTCATAGCTCTGTTCCACCCAGAGCTGAATACAGTTTTATAATCTCTAAAATAATCCCACATTTCTATTCCAACGAGACCTGAATACAGCTGCATAATCTCCAAAATAATCCCACAGTTCTATTGCAACCAGACCTGAACACAGTTTTATAATCTCCAAAATAATCCCATAGTTCTATTCCAACCAGACCTGAACACATCTTTATTAATCTCTGATATAATCCCACAGTTCTATTCCAACCAGGCCTGAACACATCTTTATTAATCTCTGATATAATCCCACAGTTCTATTCCAACCAGGCCTGAACACAGTTTTATAATCTCCAAAATAATCCCATAGTTCTATTCCAACCAGACCTGAACACATCTTTATTAATCTCTGATATAATCCCACAGTTCTATTCCAACCAGGCCTGAACACATCTTTATTAATCTCTGATATAATCCCACAGTTCTATTCCAACCAGGCCTGAACACAGTTTTATAATCTCCAAAATAATCCCATAGTTCTATTCCAACCAGACCTGAACACATCTTTATTAATCTCTGATATAATTCACAGTTCTATTCCAACCAGGCCTGAACACAGCTGCATAATCTCCAAAATAATCTCACAGTTGTATTCCAACCAGACCTGAACACATCTTTATTAATCTCTGATATAATCCCACGGTTCTATTCCAACCAGGCCTGAACACATCTTTATAATCTCCAAAATAATCCCACAGGTCTATTCCAACCAGACCTGAACACAGCTGCATAATCTCCAAAATAAACTCACAGCTATACAGCAGCTAAACGTAAAGTCACCAAAATAATCCCATAATTCTTTAGGAACAGTACAAAAACAGTATATTTGATGTGTTACCTTTATCATTTTTGTAAATATACGGTCATTTCAAATTTGATACCTACATGTTCCAAAAAGTTGAGACAGGATCATGTTTACCACGGTGTTACATCACCTTTCCTTTTATGAATGTTTAATAATGGTTTGGGACTGAAGACACAAACTGAACCAATTTTGAAAGTGGAAATTTTTGCCATTCTTCTGTTTTCATGTCTGTGGAACCATACGAGGCCTGTTTACAGTATGTTTACAGTATTAGACAGTTCTGGACTGCAGCCTTGTTGTTGTGCAGAATGTTTCTTGGTGTTGTTTTTTTTTAAACAAGCATGTCATCCCTGAAAAATTCTGTCTTAAGGGCAACATATTTTCCTCCAAGATGTGTTCAGTGTTAATGTTGCTTTCACAGATATGCAGGTTATCCAATAATATCCCCCCAACACCATGACAGGCACTGGATTTGAAACTTTATGCTGGCAACAATCTGGATGGTGCTTCTCTTCTTTGGCCAGGAGTCTGAAAGGCTGATTCATCAAACCACAATACACCTTTCCACTGAGCATCATTCCATTTCAGATGAGCTCAAGCCCAGAGAAGTTGGCAGTGATTCTGGATGTTATGATTTATATTTCATTAGTATATTTCATTACTTAACTTTCATTAATGGACACAGCAATTAATGATGTTGTTTTGGCAATGGTTTATTAAATTATTCCCAAGCCAATGTGGTGAAATACATCACAGAAACATTTTTAATGCAGTGCCATTAAAGGTCATGCATTCATTTGTGGTTTCCAGCCTTTTTCTCAGAATCTTTTGATGATGTGCACTATAGCATGTGAAATATCTAAAATCCCTCCAATCACTTGCGTTATTTTTAAACTGTTGGATTTTTTTTGCAAATTGGCCTCCACCCATCCTCACTAATTAAGGACCCTTTTCTGGTGTTACACTGAACCCCCCAGGGTGTGGTTGGAGTCAGGGCTGGGTTTATTGGGGCATTCAAGTAACTAACAGGCTTCATGAAATCCTTCAAAATGATGTCAACAATCGGAAAAGTCCACAAACACAATCCAAATCTCAAAGCCGGAATACCAAAGCTACAGGTCATAACTGGGAAGAAAACACAAAATATACCGCTTGGAATTGCAGGTAACACCAAAACAAGACCTCGCTCTGAACCCATGTCTGAACAGACCAGGTTAGGACCAGGTGAGAGGCGAGACCTCTGTTGATGAAGAGGAGCAATGATTGCATCACCAGTTTAAGGTGTTTCCCATCGTTCCTCGTCTTAAATCACTCCTATCCCACCTTTTCTGAGCATGTTGCAGGCATTCATTTCAGAATGAGTATACGTTTACAAAAAACAGTGATATATATATATATAACATATAAAATATTTCTCTTTAAAATGTTTTGGTTTAAATACAGATCAGAGCAGATTTTTGTGTTTTTAATTAATTAATTGTTTTGGGTTTTTTTTGGCATTTGGCACACTGTCCCAACATTTTTAAAAATCTGGTTTGTATTCATGTCCAAAATAACCCCATAGTTCTATACCAAGCAGACCTAAACACGGTCTTATTGATCTCCATAATAATCCCAGAGTCTGTTAATTCACCTCTTGTTTGACCAAGTGAATGAACAACATCCATTACACTCACGCAAAGTGAGCTCGGTTTCCAGATTGGTCTGGTTGGATGAGCTTCTTGCTGGAAGAAACATGCTTTGATTCACAAATAAATTATTCACAGCCTTTAGATTTGCAGTTTCAGCAGACAACATCCACCCCAATGCGCACTTGAAACATTCCGAATCTGAATACAGATACAGTTACAGTGTGTGGCTCCATGTTAAACACCTACTCTGCTCTATTGGAGAGCAAACTCTGCTGTTTTCATTATTGTACAAGAGAAGAAAAACCAACGCAAGGGACACGGGACCGTTTGTTTTTGCACCACAGCCATTTTTGAGCTGCCAAATGAGATCCGTCAGATCCAAATCTCTTGGCTTCAGCAGGGAAACCGAAGGGGGTTAAAGATGCTCCTAGAATAGCATCAGGATTTGGCCAAAAACACTGAAAACAGGGTTTTGCTCTAAACATAGACCCTGAATTCTCCGAATACCTGTATGGATTGCTGAATTTTATGCCTCTTATGGTTTGGCATCTTATGGATCATGGAGACAGACAGAAGGATAAATAGGGGGATGTGGGTGGATGGATGCACTTCAGTGGCTGGAATGGTTGGTATAGAGGTGGTAAAATGTCATGCAGTGTGACCGTCCAAGCAAACATGCAGACTCAGTAAACTATTTAACTAGAATAAAATAGCTTGGCATGACTTTGTGTTTATAACCTTTAATATGTATCCGTACATTCTGATGTCCTGAAACGTCACCTGGCACAACCAAAGGCAAAGGACTTTTATTCTGCTTTTAAGAAAGAGTGAGCAGAGTGCTGCATCATGAAGGAGACCCCCAGTGACCATCTAGATGCAGTGGCAAGGTTGGTAACCCTTTCACAAATACCGATTTTCACGAATATTGACAAAAAATGGTCATTTTTGAGTAATAATTGTGGTGCTTGATGGAATAGCATCCAGATTTGGCCACAGCTTTGAAAAGAGGAACAAAAACTGACTCTTCTAGTTTGGCATCTTATGGATGGATTATGAAGGATGGACAGTTGGATGGAAGGATGCACTCTAGTGGCTGGATTGACTGGTGAGCAGGTGGCGTGATAGAAGATAAAATGCAGGCGGTTAATGTCATTTGGTGCGACTGAACAACAAAACATGCAGACTAAGTAAACAACTTAAAAGAGTGAAAAAACTTGGCATGGCTAAATGTGTGAAACCTTTAAAATTTGTCTGTAGGTTCAAAATGTCATCAAACGTCATGTAGCACAACCAAAAACAAAGGACTTTTATTCTGCTTTTAAGAAAGAGCAACAAAGCAAAAAATGATACGTTGATAAGTGGTCTTAAGTCTAATTGATATATCTAATATTCCTCATGTTGAGATTATTATAAGCTCATGATGGGGTTATTTTAACTATTTCTAGACATTTTTTACTTGTTTTGAGTGATTTTATTGAGTAAAATGACCTCATTCTATTAGTTTAATTTAGGAAATGTGCTCAAAACAAGCTACATTATCTGTCAGTACAGTGAGATCATTTTACTGAATGAAATTACAGATTAAAAATGTCTAGAAATGAGTTAGATAATCCTATAAAAATGAGAAATGCTAAATATTTAGACTGGATTTAAGATGATTTTTCTTGCTGAGACATCATTTTTTGCAGTGAAGCAGAGTAATGCATCATGATGAAGACCGCCAGTGACCTTCTTGATGGCAAGGTTGGCAACCCTTTCTCAAATATTGAAAATATTTCTCATTTTTGAGTCATGGTTGTGGTGGTTGGCGTTGTTGCTAGAATAGCATCAAGATTTGGCCACAGCATTAAAAAGGGGGCAGTATTTGCCCTAAAAATAGACTCTGAATCCTCCTAATACTGGTTTACTCTTAGGTTTGGCATCTTATGGATGGATCACGAAGACAGAAGGATGCACTGTAGTGGCTGGATGGGCTGGTGTGGAGGTGGAGTGATAGAAGACGGATAAAATGCAGGCAGCTAGTGTCATGCAGTGTGACCGACCAACGAAACCTGCAGACTGAGCAAGAAATTTAAGAGTAAAATAGCTTGGCATGACTTTGCGTTTGAAACCTTAAAAATTTGCCCGTAGATTCATTTTCCCAGATGTCATGTGGGGCAACCAATAGGAAAGGACTTTTATTCTGCTCTCAAGAAAGAGCAACACTGCATAAAACGGCAGCTTGGCAAATGAAATTGTTTTAAATCTAGTCGTTATATCTAATATTCCTCATATAAAATCATTTTTTGGCATTTTTTACTTGTTTTGAGTGATGATCTCACCGTATTGGCAGATGATTTTGATTTTAAGATGATTTTTTTAAGAAACATGTTTGAAACAAGCGAAATTATCCGTCAATACAGAGAGACAATTTTACTGAATAAAATTACTCAAAACAAGTAAAAATGTCTAGAAATGAGTTAAATAATCCTACATCCATCTCAAAATAATATAAAAATGACCAAACATTACATCTTTAGGCTAGATTTAAGATGATTTAAGATGATTTAAGATGATTTAAGATGATCACTGTTGGTATCGTTTGGCTGTGAAGCAGAGTACTGCATGATGACGAAGACCCCCAGCGACCTTCTTGATGCAATGGCAAGGTTGGTGACCATTTCCCAAATACTGATTTACACAAATATTGACAAAGAATTGGTCATTTTTGAGTCATGGTTGTGCTGCCTGATGTTGTTGTTGCTGGATTTGGCCACAGCATTGAAAAGGGGGGCAGTATTTTCCCTGCAAACAGACCAGGGGGTCTCCTAATACCCTTACGGAGTACAGATTTTCATGGCATCTTATGGTTTGGCATTTTATGGATGGGTCATGAAGACTGAAGGATGGACAGGAGGAAAGAAGGATGCACTCTAGCGGCTGGACTGGCTGGTATGGAGGTGCCGTGACAGGAGACAGAGATGATGGATTGTCTCCACAGGCGTGAGAGCAGAAAAGGTGATCAGCAGTGATTGGTCATTGCTCATCGTTGGGAGGAGTTAATCTAATCTGCCTAGCTGTGCTGACAGAGCTCCATTATTCACCCGTGCCACTCTACCCCGCTAACCTCCCCTACTGCCACGCTGGCTGCTCCAGGAGAGGATGGCCTCGTGCCCGTTAAGACGGCCCATTCCGCGCCATGTGACAGGGAGTCAATAGCAAGACATGTAGGCATGTCGCCGGCTCAAGGCGGAGGAGCTCTGACGGGCTCCTCTGGCCATTTCTCACCTTGCCTGTCCCGATTGTTATTGCTGCTCTGCCTCTAAATGCATTTTGGGAAGGAAAAAAGGAGTGAAATAAATAGCCGAGGGTCCAAACAACACTGAAAGTGGCTGACGATAATCCTTGAATTACAGCTTGAAGAGCAATAAAGCTTGTTGATGGTGGAGGAGGTACACTGCTTCAGAATGAGGCTTAACAAGATTTAGGCTACTGTCGTTTTTCAGGGATTTAGTCCGAGTCTCTGCTTCCTCAAGACCGCCGTATTTGACGTTTGCATTATTAGACTGTGAGCTGCATCTAATTGTGTGCCGCAAATATCCTCCAATGAAAGGCACTATGGTGGCACTGACCCTTCAGGAGTTTTGTTTTGCTACATTATTCAAATGTAATCATGTATTTGGGTCAGTGATGAGATGGGGTCCATAATCTTTATACAAAATAATTTAATAAACACATCATCTCACATTATTCCATGATGCCAGCGGCGGACGAAGCACACAAACCATGTCCTTAAGTTAATGTAGAGACACCCAGGGTAAAATATTCCTCCAGTAAAAGTAGAAGTTCCTCCCTTTAGACCTCCACTGGAGTAAAAGTACTAAAGTATTTCCCTTCAAATGTACTTAAGTATAAAGTAAAAGTACTAAAAGAGGAATTCTGGCTCTGATGTCCTGTTATCATTTTTATAACCAGACTGGCTTCATGAACTCATTTCAGGTGAAAGTCCTCCAGCGTCTCTCTTGGTAAACCAGTCTTTTAATAGAACGTCATTAATTAGTGACGCTGACGTCTATTAAAATGATCAGAAGCACAAAACACTGAAGGTAAACAGTTTCCATCAGGGAGAACCGAGTGGCTCTGAAATCACTTTTTACACACAAGCAAAGTTTCAGTTTCAGATTTATTTACAACTTAGTTCCAAGTTTAAGTTGAATAAAAACTGGCTTTAAACTCAGGATCACAGATGAGCTCCTTTACTATGTTGATCTGTAGGCGTCTGTTCATAAACATAAACCAGCCCAAACTCATTTACTATAAAATGAAATGGTGTTTGTAGAAATTCAGAAAAAAGCCGCGTCAGTCTCGACTGCATATGTGGACATATTTCTATATTGAGCTCTATTTACACAAATGTGATTTATGTGATTATATTATAAGCAAATCAAAAGAAACATGCAGGTAGTTAGTGTCATGTGGTGCGACCGTCCAACCAAACATGCAGACTGAGTGAACAATGTCACAAGGTAAAATAGTTTGGCATAAGTTTGAATCATTTCCTCAAATGTCATGCAGCGCAACCGAAAACAGGGGACTTTTATTCTGCTTTTAAGGAAGAGCAAGCAGTGTACTGCATCACGGACAAGAACCCCAGTAACCCTCTAGATGCAGCGGCAAGGTTTGTAGCCCTTACAAAAATATTGAAAAAAAAAGGTAATTTTTTTTGGTCGTCAAGTGGTGTGACCAAAAAATGAAAATGTGTTGTTATTATAATAATATTATTCCATTTAAAAAATAATGTATAACCTTCAGATCCAGGGAAAAGGTTTATACTAGAGTCCAAGAACAAAGATTAGATTATACAGGATTTCAGTGGTGGTGAAAACATTTTTAAATTATTATTATTATTATTATTATTATTATTTGTATTTGTTTTTTTTACATATGGTTGCACCTTGTGACAGTTTCTGAGTGGTAAACATAATAAACCTGTTTAAAAATTAATTCAGTTTTAATAGCTATGGAACTAAAACTACTAAACCGATTTGTGAAAGAAAAAAACATATTATATTATTTAAGAAAAATGTTTAAATGTATTTTTTTTTAGTATTGGCATAATTAACTTCAATTACATTTACTTTTTAAAATCTTAACATTTTTCTGTTTTGACAATGACAAAAACAACAAAACCAAGCGCTTTTATCAAATACAAATTGTAATAACTGTGGCAAGATTTACAAAGTTCTTAATCCGCACGGTTTCTTGTGTTCTTTTAATTAGCAACAGGCCAATTAAAGCAAATAAAATAAAATAAAATGAAATAGTACCATGACATTCTGTAAAAATAAATAAATAAATAAATCCAAAAACAAAAAAAATCTGTAAAAAGTCCAGCAGCAGGGGGGCCAAGCAAAACTCACGACATTACAGTAAAATGCAATATTTCTAATAAATAAAATGACAAATTTTACAGATTTTTACAAATATAATTTTCCTCCTAATTAACAGATTTTGTTAGTGCAGCTTCTAAATGTCATGCATTTGTACTCTAGAATAAAAGCCCTCAGGCACATTCATTCGGATCAGTCATCTCTTCTGCTTCTGTCATTTCCAGCCTCTTTCTTCCAGTCACATTCCATGTTTCCCTCGTCTGTCACTGGACCAGTGGAACGGAATTGTGCTGCAACTTTTACAGTGTCTCTGGATGTAATTGTGTTTAATTAGTGATGGAGAACAAATATAGGCTTTGTGCCCTCGTACTGGGCGAAGCGATTAACCACAGGCTTTGTTTAAAGACGGGCCTGCCAATCAGGCCGGGCTTTGTCTTCACCACTAATCAGCATCTCATTGTTGAGCAAACACAAAGAAATACCCCTCCGCCCCCACCTTCTTCCAAAAGAGAAGAAAATAGATGAATAGATAATGAACACTTTCACACTTGTTCTCGCTGGTTTCAGAGAGCGCGCTCCGGATTCCTGGAATAAATGGAACATCACCAAACTCTGGAGGAATTTACAAGCTCTGTATTAAAAATTCCTGCATAATTAAACAGTTAATATGTAAACACAGTCGTTCTGTTCTAGAGTCGGAACTGTTCACAGTGGTGGTGACAGGAACCAGACGTCCCCCTCTAAAAGCTCCTCACAGAAAGTTCCTCCATGAGATGTTTGTGAATTCACTGCCTGGTGTGCTACATTCAGCACCTCAAACTGGGCTGGGAAGCATGTTCACGGGGCTCCATCCCACCTGAGCACTGTCACTTGTGAGTTGTCCTTGTGCAATGACACTGACGTGGTGGTGGTGTGTTACTGTGTGTTGTGCTGGTGCGAGTGGATCAGACACAGCAGTGCTGCTGGAGTTTTTAAACACTGTGTCCACTCACTGTCCACTCTATTAGACACTCCTACCTCGTCGGTCCACCTTGTAGATGTAAAGTCAGAGACGACCGCTCATCTGCTGCTGCACAGTTTGTGTTGGTCGTCCTCTAGTCCTTCATCAGTGGTCACAGGACGCTGCCCACAGGACGCTGCCCACAGGATGCTGCCCACAGGACGCTGCCCACAGGACGCTATTGGCTGGATGTTTTTGGTTGGTGGACTATTCTCAGTCCAGCAGCGACACTGAGGTGTCTGATCCACTCAGACCAGCGCAACAGACACTAACACACCACCACCACATCAGTGTTACTGCAGTGCTGAGAATGACCCACCACCCAAACAGTACCTGCTCTGTGAGGGTCCATGGGGGTCCTGACCACTGAAGAACAGGGTAACAGAGTATCAGAGAAACAGATGGACTACAGTCTGTAACTGTAGAACTACTTATTTCTTAATCTGCCTCTTTAATGTAAAATAACTGAGATTTCCTTCATGCAATTAAGGTAAACATTTAATGTTCATTTAAGCCTCGTCACATTTGATCAGTTCTCACATTCTGCACCGAACGTCTTTAGAAAGGTCATTTTTGAATAAATGTTTCACGTCTTCTCTTCTTTGTGCTTCTAACTTTTCCTTTGCGCTGAACTTAACCGTAAAAAAGAAAGTGGGGCTCAAAATTTAGCAAACGTCCAGTTAATTGGAAGTTAAAATCATCATCTCTGTGCCAATATTACATCACTGGTCAGGACTGTTGACCTCAGTGGCAGTGTTTTCGAATCAGGCAATGATAGACAAAGCAGCCACCAGAGTGTTTACGCCTTTGTCTCGAAAAGCCAGACGTGTTCTCAAAACAAGAACGCCTGGGGACAAACAGCAGACATGTTGGAGTAAATGTGGGGGAGATCAGCGTATCGGGGTGAAGTTTCCATTCCAGCGTCACACCTCGAGCACATTTGATGCAGTAGTGTGGGCTTCTTTTATGATCTACGACTGCATCACAGTCGTGATAATCACGATAAGCAATGGATTGCAAGACCAAGAGTGTTAATTAGCTGGAAAGGGAAAAACGGTTCTGATAGCTGCTGATAGGATTTCGCTTCTGTTTGTTTGTGTTACTGATTGTACACCAGAAGCAGCAGCTAGAGGAACTTAGGGGCAGGTTTTAGAGGGGGTGCAGCAAAAGTTTACAATCCAAGCAGTCTAATATATCTCATTGGCCATATGGCACATACACTCACCGGCCACTTTATTAGGAACACCTTGCTAGTAAAAGGCTGGACCCCCTTTTGCCTTCAGAACTGTCTTAATTCTTCGTGTCAGACTTTCAACAAGGTGTTGGAAACGTTCCTCAGAGATTCTGGTTGGTTATTTGAGTTCCTGCTGCCTTTCTATCATCTGGAACCAGTCTGCCCATTCTCCTCTGACCTCTCACACCAACAAGGCATTTTTGTCAACACAACTGACCGCTCACTGGATATTTCCTCTTTTTCGGACCGTTCTCTGTGAACCCTAGAGATGGTTGAGCGTGAAAATCCCAGCAGATCAGCAGTTTCTGAAATACTCAGACCAGCCCGTCTGGCACCAACAACCACGCCACGTTCAAAGCCCCTTAAATCCCCTTTCTTCCCCGTTCTGATGCTCGGTCTGCACTTCAGCAGGTCGTCTTGACCACCTCTACATGCCTAAATGCAGTGAGTTGCAGCCGTGTGATTGGCTGATCAGCTGTTTGTGTTAACAAGCACCTAATAAAGTGGCCGGTGAGTGTACATCCCAGATGATCAGGGTACACCAGTGCATCTCAGTGCTGTTGTCTGAAAACTCAAACCACCTTCTGAGGCGGTCCGGGACGCATTTACGTCAACTGCACCATCACAGCTGGGAGCTTCTTTCTTCTTCACGTCTTCTGTCCGTTATGTTAGCGCTCTGTGAACTAAACGCCTGCAGCAGCCTGTACGTTCACGTAAACAAGAACTCACAGCACTTTTCTGTCAGACAAGACATGCAAAGCGAGGCTGAAGGGGTCATTTTTTCCAATCAATCAATCAATCAATGAAATCTGAAGCCTTCACTGTAATGAGAGCTGAATGGTTCTCAGCAGATTCCTGCACATGGACACTGGCGTTCCTTTACTCGCTAAGAGCTGCGGTCTCCAGCCGTGGAAAGCTGTGCCCATGTTAGCTCTGGTTTTCTGTCTGTTTATGACGCTTCTTTTCTTTCATGCCAGATGGGAGCGAGCAGCAGTGGTCATAATGCTCTCTTAATAAGAGCCTCCGCCGTTGCCTTTACTATTGCTTTAATTAGCTACCTGTCCTTACGTGATTGACAAGAGTTTGGAAGACGCCCTCAGGGCAGTGCTACTTCTTCATCCTCTCAACCTGAACTCCAAATTGCAGTGACTCACTAACACCTCTTGAGGTTCAAGGACAGGACAGACTGAGGTTAGGCGGTGAGCATGGTAATTCACTAGATATCTAAATGTCTTTGACACAACATCAGAACTGTTATCCCTTCACATTCTGCTGATAATTTTAGTTCATTTTGGAACGTTTTGAACTAAAAGTCTAAACTGCACATTTACTGAGTTCAGAAGAAGCCACAGGGGCATGAGATGCTGGGTGGGCATTGCGAGGGTGGAGCTAGAGGCAGTTTGGGACAGTCCCAGATGAGAGGGTCCATATGTAGTCTCCTCAGGAGGAGACAGAAAATAACAAACATGTGACCTTTAAATGTTTTTCCTCTAAAGACTTTTTTGGCTGTCAGACTTTAGCAGAGCATATGTTCTCCAAACTGCAGAAGACAGAACATCCAGGCTCGATATGGAAATTCTGTATCTGTTGGAATCTCAGCCGCCAGAAAGAAAATAGCTCAAAATAACAAAAGTTAAAGAAGATGAAAGAGAAGCGATGTAGAGGTTTGTTTTCTGAGCAGAGAAGGCTGAGGGTTCCCCAAGCCTTCCAGAGAGAGAGAGAGAGAGAGAGAGAGAGAGAGAGAGAGAGAGAGAGAGAGAGAGAGACAGATGTTCTCTGTCTGAGAGAGAGAGAGAGAGAGAGAGAGAGACTGCAGTTCTCTTTCAGAGAGAGAGAGAGAGAGAGAGAGAGAGAGACTGCAGTTCTCTTTCAGAGAGAGAGAGAGAGAGACTGTAGCTCTCTTTCAGACAGAGAGAGAGAGAGAGAGAGAGAGAGACTGTAGCTCTCTTTCAGACAGAGAGAGAGAGAGAGAGAGAGACTGCAGTCCTCTTCGAGAGGGAGAGAGAGAGAGAGAGAGACAGAGAGAGAGACTGTAGCTCTCTTTCAGACAGAGAGAGAGAGAGAGAGAGAGAGAGAGAGACTGCAGTTCTCTTTCAGAGAGAGAGAGAGAGAGAGAGAGAGAGAGAGACTGCAGTTTTCTTTCAGAGAGAGAGAGAGAGAGAGAGAGAGACCAGTTCTCTTCGAGAGAGAGAGACAGAGAGAGAGAGAGAGAGAGAGAGAGAGAGAGAGAGAGAGAGAGAGAGAGAGACTGCAGTTCTCTTTCAGACAGAGAGAGAGAGACTGCAGTTCTCTTTCAGAGAGACAGAGAGAGAGAGAGAGACCAGTTCTCTTCGAGAGAGAGAGACAGAGAGAGAGAGAGAGAGAGAGAGAGAGAGAGACTGCAGTTCTCTTTCAGACAGAGAGAGAGAGAGAGACTGCAGTTCCCTTTCAGAGAGAGAGAGACTGCAGTTATCTTTCAGAGAGAGAGAGAGGGAGAGGGAGAGGGAGAGAGAGAGAGAGACAGAGAGAGAGAGAGAGAGAGAGAGAGAGAGACTGCAGTTATCTTTCAGAGA